>NC_091457.1:68272232-68557232 GCF_027789765.1 Dendropsophus ebraccatus
TGGAGCGCCCTTCCAGCTGGCCGCCCGCCCTCTTTCATGCCTGGTGGGCTTGCTGAGGGCCCCTGCTGGATTGAGGAGCCTCCAGCAGCTGCCAGACATAGGGAAGAGACCGGCTCCATCCCCCCTCCCCCTCCTGCACTCTCCGTGGATGCCCCCCCTCCCTCTCAGCAGCTCCCAGGCTGGACATACCACAGAAGATCCAGTGAAGAGCTGTGGCCCCCTCTTCTCTGTCCTGGTCCCCCTCCCCCTGCAGTGATGTCTGCCCCCTCCTTTATACAGCTCTGCAGTCGGTGCAGAAGGTAAGGGGGAAGGCCTGCAGGCTGCAAAGTCATGAGGAGAGGAAGATGGAGATAAGTGCAGGCCTGGAGCCTGGAGGCCAGCATGAAAAGTAAGTGTCTGTGTGTGTGTGTGTGTGTGTGTGTGTATATACATAGCTCTGTCGTGTGTGTGTGTGTGTGTGTGTATACATAGCTCCGGCGTGTCTGTGTGTGTGTGTACATTTCTCTGTCATGTGTCTGTGTGTGTGTGTACATAGCTCTGTCGTGTGTGTGTGTGTGTGTACATAGCTCTGTCGTGTGTGTGTGTGTACATAGCTCTGTCGTGTGTGTGTGTGTGTGTGTGTGTGTACATAGCTCTGTCATGTGTCTGTGTGTGTGCATAGCTCTGGCGTGTGTCTGTGTGTACATAGAAGAAGACATTTAAAGAGAACCAATTAGCCCAATTGAGCTGATATGGTTCCCAGGAGCGCTGTATGAAGCTCCTGCAGCAGCCGCAGGACATACCGGCCGCAGTTGCTGCAGAATATTTATACTGGAGAAAAATGAGTTCTATTCCCCAGGCGCACAACTGGCAGAAGCGGGAAGGTAGTCATCTGGGCGGAGGCCATAGAGGCCAGTAACATACCTCTCTTCCTGTCAATCATCCCTCTGAGCGTGCTGACAGGCAGAGAGTGGTGACTAGACACAGACGGTGAGCCACCCAGATGACTACCCCCCTGCCTCTGCCTGTCACGCACCAAGGGAATAAAACGTGTTTTTCTCTGGTATAAAGCTTTTGCAGCAGCCGCGGCTGGTACGTGCCGCGGCTGCTGCAGGAGCTTTATACAGCGCTCCTGGGAACCATATCGCCCAATTGGGTTGATTGTTTCCCTTTAAGTTTCATTTCCACTTTGCTGATAGACTGCAGATTTTCTGCACTCAAACCTGCAGAAAATCCTTAGTGTACCTGCCCTTGTATGAATAGACCCTTGGCGTGGAGGCTTATGTGTGTGTCTGCATGTACTGTGTGTCTGTGTGTATTTGTGGGTAGCTGTGTGGGGGGCTGGGGTGGTAGTTTGGGGAGCTGAGGGTGGTAGTTGTTTGGGGGCTGGGGGTGGTGATTGTGTGTATGGCTGGAGGGGGTAGATGTGTGAATGGCGGAGGGGTAGTTGCATTTATGGCTGGGGGGCAGAGTAGTTGTGTGTATGGCTGAGGGGTAAGGTAGTTGTGTGTTTGGTGTGGGTAGTTGTGTGCATGGCAGGGGGGTCGGGTGATGGGTGTTGTCTGGAGGGCAGGAAGCTTTATGTTACTTTAAAGGTGTCGGGGGGGGGGGGGTGCGCCGAAAGAAAGGTTTCGCACAGGGCGCCATTTACCCTAAGGCCGGCCCTGTAAGACCCCCTCTGTGCCATAAAAATAGTATTTGAGCCCACCTCTGGCCCCATAAACTATTAGGGCCTTATCTGTGCCTCCATCCCCTATACCACTATTACCCCCTCCTCTTTCTGCAGCACAGACAAATGCTGTAACCTGCCTAGCTGCTCGGGGCCCACTGGGAAATCACCTAATTTTCCAGTGGGCCATTTCAAGTCTGGGTGAACTCCAATCAAGATGCAGAAACAACTCAAAGGTGAACAAAGAAAAAAATTAGGTCCTCACAGCAAAACTTTGAGTATCATAGCAAAGGTTCTGAATACTTACGTCCATGCAAAAGTTGAAATATTTTTCAAATACATTGTGGGGCTATGTTCACACTACGTATATTTCAGTCAGTATTGTGGTCCTCATATTGCAACAAAACCCAGGAGTGGATTAAAAACACAGAAAGGATCTGTCCACACAATGGTGAAATTGAGTGGATGGCCGCCATATAACAGTAAATAACGCCCATTATTTCAATATAACAGCCGTTGTTTTAAAATAACAGCAAATATTTGCCATTAAATGGCGGCCATCCACTCAATTTCAACATTGTGTGAACAGATCCTTTCTTCGTTTTCAATCCACTCCTGGTTTTGGTTGCAATACTGACTGAAATATACATATACTGACTGAAATATACGTAGTGTGAACGCAGCCCCCACCATTATCTAGTATTGTCCTGCCCGGCATTTGCATTTATCTCTATTAATGATGGAGTGGAAGTGAAGTGCTCTGATCTTCAATATAATGACTGGGGATGATGGAAAAAATAATAAACATGCTATATCTCTGGTTGCCCACAGTTGGCATTACAGTACTTTCAGTCCCTCACTGGTCTCTGTTGCTTTCCAGTTCTGCGTTGTCCAGACCCCATAGGACCTGATGACTCTTCCACACTTCCACAGCTGGAAACCTAAAGTCAGTTTTGGAGGCTAAGTTGCTGGAAAATAATGAGATCAATGAAGGATTAGGCCCAACATACCATTTTTGTATAGAACCTTCCTATAAAAAAGGGTAAGAATAGAGGTCCCTGTTGTTTGAAGAGGTTCTCCAACTGTTGCATGCATACATTTATTGTATTGCTTGGCATATTCTTCGTCGTACATGATTTAACCAAGCCTCTGAAGTTCAAACTTTCATTAAAGCCATTTTGTATTATCAGTAATAATCCCCCATGCGGTGTGCAGTGTTATTATGCCTTAGCAGGGCATCTGGAAGAAATTAGATTCCCCTAGTAAATCAAAATAAAAAAATACTGTGTCTCTTACTGGGTTAAAATTAAGAAAGAATATCACTATCAGATGTCTTGGAAGCAGCAGACAAACAGATGGACTGTGACCTTTTCACAATAAAGTAAGATTGTAGGGATAGTTCTTGGTGAGTTTGTTTATTTTTGTGTTACACTAAGGTCTAAATCTGAAATGGCCATTTTCCAGCATTATTTTCTGGTGTCTTTTCCCTTTATTTACTTGCCAAAGAAAGCTGTGTATCACAGCTTGGGGTTTACTAGTATCAGTTTAAATGCCAAACTGCTGCTTGCTCCTGAGTATTCATAAAATGTATATTACCAAGAGTGATCTGCCTTATCACTTATACGTAACAGGTCATCAGATAAACAGATGTACATACAATACATTTTATAATCAGTTAAATAATTTGTAGGGTAGAGTTGTCCTTTAAATATTCATATATTGTTACCAACATGGCTACAATAGCACACAGAGAGCAAGTTACTTGTAGTTGGTACCATGAGGTCTTGTGCATGGTGACTACATTGGGATTTCAATTTAATATTGTTGGCAAGAGAGTGCAAACAGAAGGTAGAGTAACATTCAATTGAAAGCAACTTTTTGCAATAACCTCCTAGCATCATTATTAACCCCTTCAAGACCAAGCCTATTTGCACCTAAAAGACCAGGCTCATTTTTCAAAATCTGACCTGTCTCACTTTATGCTCTTATAGCTCAGTGATGCTTTAACGTATACTAGCGATTCTCAGATTGTTTTTTCGTCACATATGGCACTTTATATTAGTGGCAAAATTTGGTCACTACTTTGTGTGTTTTTTGTGAAAAACATCAAAATATCATGAAAAATTGAAAAAATTAGCATTTTATGAACTTTGAAATTCTCTGCTTCTAAAAAAAGAAAGTCGTATCACATAAATTAGTTACTAAGTCACATTACCGATATGTCCTCTTTATTCTGGCTTCATTTCATAAACATATTTTACTTTTTTAAGGTGTTACGGGGCTTAGAAATTTATCGGCAAATTACCACATTTTCGTGAAAGTTCCCAAAACTGATTTTTTTAGGGACCAGTTCTTTTTTTAAGTTGATTTAGGAGGTTTGTATACTGGAAACCCCCATAAGTGACCCCATTTTGGAAACCACACACCTTAAGGAATTAATCTAGGGGTATAATGAGCATTTTAACCCTACAGGGGCTGGAGGAAAGTATTCACCTTTAGGCCATAAAAAAATGAAAAATTTAAATTTTCCAATAATATATACGTTTAGATTAAAGTTTCTCATTTTCAAAAGGAACATGAGAGAAAAAGCACCCCAAAATTTGTAACGCAGGTTCTCATGAGTACTACAGTACCCCATATGTGGGCGTAAACCACTGTATGGGCACACAACGGGGCTCAGAAGGAAAGGAGAGCCAATTAGCTTTTCCATTGCAGATTTTGCTGAAGAAGTTTCCGAGCGCCAGGTGCATTTGCAGAGCCCCTGTAGTGTCAGCAGAGAGAAAAAAACCCATAAGTCACCCCATTTTGGAAAGTACACCCTTCAAAGAATTCATCTTGGGGTCGGATGAGCATTTTGACCCCACAGGTGTTAGAAGAAAGTATTCAAAATTAGACAGTAAAAATGAACAACTCAAATTTTTCCAATAATATGTTCGTTTAGTTTGAAATTTCTCAATTTCAAGAGGAACAAGAGAAAAAAAGTACCCCAAAATTTGTAACGCAGGTTCTCCTGAGTAAAAAGGTACCTCATATGTGGGCATAAACCACTGCATGGGCACACAGCAGGACTCAGAAGGAAAGGAGCGCCAATTAGCTTTTTCAATGCAGATTTTGCTGAAGAAGTTTCTGAGCTCCAGGTGTGTTTGCAGTGCCCCTGTAGTGCCAGCGGAGAAAAATTTTGCCATAAGTCACCCCATTTTGGAAAGTGCACCCATCAAAGAATTAATCTTGGGGTGTGGTGAGCATTTTGACCCAACAGGTATTAGAGGAAAGTATTCAAAAGTAGACAGTAAAAATGAAAAACTCGATTTTTTCCAATAATATGTTCCTTTAGTTTAAAATTTCTCAATTTCACGAAGAATAAGAGAAAAAAAGTACCCCAAAATTTGTACCGCAGGTTCTCTTGTGTAAAAAGGTACCTCATATGTCGGTATAAACCACTGTATGGGCACACAGCAGGGCTCAGAAGGGAAGGAGCGCCAATTAGCTTTTTCAATGCAGATTTTGCTGAAGAAGTTTCTGAGCGCCAAGTGCGTTTGCAGTGCCCCTGTAGTGCCAGCGGAGTAAAATCTCGCCATAAGTCACCCCATTTTGGAAATCGCACCCCTCAAAGAATTCATCTTAGTCTGTGGTGAGCTTTGACCCCACAGGTATTAGAGGAAAGTATTCAAAAGTAGACAGTAAAAATGAAAAACTCGAATTTTTCAAATAATATGTTCCTTTAGTTTGAAATTTCTCAATTTCACGAGGAACAGGAGAGAAAATTCACCCCAAAATCTGTAATGCAGGTTCTCCTGAGTAGAACGGTATCGCATATGTGGGCATAAACCATTGTATGGGCACACAGCCGGGCTCAGAAGGGAAGGAGCACCAATTAGCATTTTCCGTGCAGATTTTTCTGAAGAAGTTTCTGAGCGCCAGGTGCGTTTGCAGAGCCCCTGTAATGTCTACAGAATAGAACCCCCCAAAAAGTCACCCCATTTCGAAAAGTACACCCCTCAAAGAATTCATCTTGGGGTAGGATGAGCATTTTGGCCCCACAGGTATTAGAGGAAAGTATTCAAAATTAGCCAGTAAAAATGAAAAACTTGAATTTATCCAATAATATGTTGGTTTAGTTTGAAATTTCTAAATTTCACAAGGAACAAGAGAAAGAATGTACCGCAAAATCTGTAACGCAGGTTCTCCTGAGTACAACGGTACCCCATATGTGGGCATAAACCACTGTATGGGCACACAGCAGGGCTCATAAGGGACGGAGTGCCAATTTGCTGGAGCAAAACCACAGCTAGTAATAGTTATTAGAAGAGCGCAGTTACTAAAATAAAATAAAAAAAAATTAGATTACAGGTAATGTGGGGTGGTTTCAGACAGTCTTGGGTGGTTCCGGGTAATCTGGAGGTGGTTACGGGCAGTCTGAGGTGGTTACGGGTAATCTGGGGTGGTTACGGTTAATCTGGGGGGGTCACGGGTATTCTGGGGTGGATACGGTCAACATGGGGAGGTCACGGGCAACCTTCTGTGGTTACTGACAATCTGGGGTGGTTACAGGCAACCTGCTGTGGTTAGAGGCAACGTGGGGTGGTTACAGAAAATCTGGGGTGGTTACGGACAATCTGGGATGGTTACGGACAATCTGGGATGGTTACGGACAATGTGGGGTGGTTACGGAAAATCTGGGGTGGTTACGGACAATCTGGGGTGGTTACGGACAATCTGGGGTGGTTACAGGCAACCTGGGGTGGTTACGGACAATCTGAGGTGGTTACAGACAATCTGGGGTGGTTACAGACAATCTGGGGTGGTTACAGGCAACCTGCTGTGGTTACGGATAAACTGAAGTGCTAATTGGTAATCTGAGGTGGGTACCTGTAATCTGGCGTGGTTATGGGCAATCTGGAGGGGGTGGTTAGAGGCAAGGTGCAGTGGTCAGAGGCAAGGTGCGGTGGTCAGTGGCAACGTGCGGTGGTCAGTGGCAACGTGCTGTGGTCAGAGGCAAGGTGTGGTGGTAGGAGGCGACGTGCGGTGGTCAGAGGCGACGTGCGGTGGTCAGAGGCAACTTGCGGTGGTCAGAGGCAAGGCACGGTGGTCAGAGGCGACGTGCGGTGGTCAGAGGCAAGGTGCGGTGGTCAGAGGCAAGGTGCGGTGGTCAGAGGCGACGTGCGGTGGTCAGACGCAACCTGCGGTGGTTGCGTGCAATCTGGGGGGTTACATGTAATCTGGCATGATTACAGGCAACCTGGGGTGGTTATGCGCAACCTGCGGTGGTTACGGGCAACCTGGAGGGGTTATAGACAATCTAGAATTGTTACGGATAGACAAAGTGTTTATAGGTAATCTGGGGTGGGTACATGTAATTTGGGGTGGTTACAGGCAATCTGGGGTGATTACGGACAATCTGGAGGGGGTCACTGGCAACATGCGGTGGTTCCGGGCAACGTGCGGTGGTTACGGGCAACCTGCGGTGGTTACGGGTAATCTGGGGGGTTACGTGCAATCTGACGGGATTACGGACAACCTGGGGTGGTTACGGGCAACGTGCGGTGGTTACGGGCAACCTGCTGTGGTTACGGGTAATCTGGGGGGTTAGGGGTAATTTGGGAGTAAACTGCAATTATTACTATAATAAAAAGTGTGTGTGTGTGTGTGTGTGTGTTTTTTTTTTGTATGTTTGTCACTTTTTGTGCTTTATACATTCATTTTCACTATATTACTATGATTACTGTGATATTTTCTATCACAATAATCATAGTTTAGTGACAGAGACTAAATTGGGCTCTGTCACTTTAAATTTTCAGAGCTGTCTGGTTGTGGAGCGCACGTGCACTTCATAACCAGCCAGGACGTCGAGGAGGAAGGAGCTCCAGGATCTGGTGAGTATATGGGGTAGGGGAGGGTGACTGGGGGACGGGGAGACAGGGGGGGTGGGGGGCGACTTAGGGGGTGGGGGCACATCACTTTTTATCCCCTGTCACCAATCATTCATGGTGACAGGGGATAAAAAGTGCCGGGGAGCACATGGCACAAGTGATCAGCGGTATATAGTATATACCGCTGATCGCTTGTACCGGGACCCCACAGGGGGGTCCCCGATCACTGCCCCATGCTCTCCACTACCTCCGGTGGCGGAGAGCATGGGTCTTTCATTCATTTTTACTATTTGATCACTGTGAACAGACATTAGTCTGTTCACAGTGATGGCGCCGGCCATCTTGAATCTGATGGCCGCCGCAGGGAGGGGGTTTAGTGATCGGGGCACTAGGGGGGCTGATCTGGGGTCTGATTTTACTTATTTCATCTCCAACCACGATTCACGGTGGGGGGAGATAAAATACAGCGGCGGCATCGGCCCATTAGTGACCGCCGTTTCGGCGGTCACTAAGGGGTTAATGGGGGTCAGCTGCGGGATTGCAGCTGATTCTCATTATCTTTGGTGCTGTACACAGATGAGAGCGGGATCGCTATCCCTGCAGCGATCCCGCTCTCTTCACAAAGCCCCGTCAAAGCAGGAACGTATATATACATTCCTACTGCACGGGGCATGTGCAATAAGAACGTATATATACAGATTGCTGACGTGAAGGGGTTAAAGGGGTTATCCAGTGCTACAAAAACATTGCCACTTTCTTTCAGAGACAACATGACTCTTGTCTCCAGTTCAGGTGCAGTTTGCAATTAAGCTCCATTCACTTCAATGGAACTGAGCAGAAAAACCCCGCCCAAGCTGGAAACAAGAGTGGGGCTGTCTCTGGAAGAAAGTGGCCATGTTTGTGTAGCACTGGATAACCCCTTTAATCCTGTTAGTGACCTATGTGACATGCTGGAAAATATATCACTAGAGCACAAAGGATCAGTAATTTGAGTTGAAGGGCGAACTTTTCTATGGGTAAATGTAAATTGAGCATTTGCCCACTGGTTACTAATACAAACAGGACTCTTGCCCATGGTGTTATATAGTGTCACTTACTGGACTAAAAGAACATTTGTTTGAGCAATAGGAAATTGGAGGCCTTCCTTGTGGGTTATTAGGTTGAAAATAAGTATATCACTACATAACTAAATATAGGAACATTTCCTATGATCATCTTGGGGCCACATAGAATACAGCTTTCAAACATTGTGCAGCATTATAACGTATATAACGTATGTCCTTCCCTACTCACCACATACTGTAGGTTATACATCCTCTTATGCAATTATACGATAGTTTCCAAATCTTGTACCTGTATTAAATACTAGGAGTTAAGTGGTTAAAATACTAGCAAACATGCACTATGTAAAGAAGTTGAGCACAGTTGAAGCCATGAAACAAAGCCCGGCCAGGAAGAAATATGTAGCACCCCTCTCATTATTCCGAGCAGCTCTCGAGTGCCACAATCACTCCTTATTAGAACAGTTTGGCATGCCACCTATTCAGATAAATGGCAGTACAAAGGTGTTGTAAATACTCCTAGTGGCTCCTCTGTCATCTATATGTGCAGCTAATTAGATAATTTACTAGGTCATATTAATGCATAACACAGTAACACAAACATGTCCTCAGTAATATGTTTGCACAGACTAAGAGCAGAAGTTAATTTCAGAGGTCATCGTCACCGCCATTTGCTTGGTCTCATTAAAGAGTCTAACGCCAAGGAGCTTTCTTGCAGTAATTATACAGTTAACTGTGTTTTCTTTTCTAGATATATACTTTTAGTCTGCATTGTCTAAGATGTGAAGCTCCTAGGAATTCAGAGTTCAGCATTATTAGGAAATATAAGAAGAAAAGTGGATCCCTACCTAGACTATTCTGCTACATATTAAAGCTATGTTCAGATGCTGTATAAACAACAGCCACCCTGCGTTAATGGCCATTGTTTAACGCTACCTATGGCTGGAATTAACAATCATGATCATTAATTCCGGCCATAG
Source organism: Dendropsophus ebraccatus (assembly GCF_027789765.1). NCBI lineage: Eukaryota > Metazoa > Chordata > Amphibia > Anura > Hylidae > Dendropsophus > Dendropsophus ebraccatus. The sequence goes on from NC_091457.1 coordinate 68,281,792, forward strand.
GTAGTGTTAAACAATGGATGTTTACAGGGAACGGCCACTGTTTGTACAGCATGGGAAACTAGCCTTTAATTGTCACTGACATCATAGAAAGCTTTTGACATGTCAAAACTTTTGAGTGGTCTGGGTCTGAGTGTTCATACCCGTACCAATCGGGGGAACGAGATGGGAGAAGACTGCTCTAATTGCGCTCCTCTCCCGGCTCTGTATCACATGATCAGTCAGGCTTATAATGTAAGTCTATGGCACCCGACTGAATATGCTAGACAGCTCTGACAGTGACTTATCACTCACAGAACACTAGGGACAGACTGCAGAAATCCAGACCAAAAACAAAAGGTGCAACAGCAACCCACAGGTGCAAGGGCTTACCGTATATACTCTTCCCAGCGTACATACGGTAAACACCTGCTCTGTAGATATTAAAAATTAAAATATAATTTATTTATTTATTTTTTTTTAGAAAAATTAGGATCTTAGCAAACTATTTGATCAAACAGAGTGTACCATGTCGCCATGTTAAGGCAACCTCTAGACATGGTCCCTACTCTAGCATTTTCACACTAGTAATGGCCTCTCCTGGGCTGAATAGGCCTACAACTGGGCAGATAGGAACCAAATGATCTCTATTATAGCAGCCTTGGGACATGGGTGGCGTGCAAGCCAACAGGAGGTAGCCACACACCCCACATTCAACAGAAAAAAAATGGGAAATTTTGGCAGCACATCTATGACTCTGTTCACACTGCAGGTTGCACGCTGCTTGTGGCTTAAGTACAGACAAAAAACAAAAGGTGCAACAGCAACCCACAGGTGCAAGGGCCTACTGTATATACTCCTCCCAGCGTACACACGGTAAACACCTACTCTGTCGATATTAAAAATTAAGATGTAATTTTTTTTTTTAGAAAAGTGAGGATCTTAGCAAACTATTTGATCAAACAGAGTGTACCATGTCGCCACATTAAGGGGTCCTCAAGACAGAAATCCATCATGAACAACTCTTCCTTCCACCAACATCATCTGTTGGTGTAGAGACGGTAGTCCCCCATACACATTATACTGCTGGCCAAACCGAGAGTATTTGCACCAGTGTAGCAGCCTCTAACACACAAACACACACAAATTTGTTGAGAGGACTTCATTTTCTTTTACACAGCTTGGCCCCCAGATTCACTGCTTGTATGAGGCCATAAACAGATTTACTGTGTTGTTTAGCTGAAGGAAATACTTAAGACCATAGTTTTTTTTTTTATTACCTCACTTTTTATTTTCATATCCAAAAAAAAAAAGAACAACATCCAAAAGGAAGACAATATTGCATCATTTTTTATCCCAGTCCCCCTGGAAGAAATCATGTAAGAGTCAATCAAAACCATAAAAAAAAAAAAAAAAATTAAGACCATAGTTAATCAGTACGTCATGGGTTAAACTGTGGTTAAGACCTATAGGTGTCTGCACTGCATTATTTGGAAATAAAGACAGTTTTTAACATTGACCATGAATGTACATACATCCCACCAGTTTATAGTTAGAAATTCATGACTTGTACGGTAATTGGTTCATCCATCCATCTTGTAAACAATGACCCCTTGTCATGCAGACAAAGGACAGAAAGCAATAAGAAAAAGCCTATAGAAAATACTGGGAGGTTATGAATAATTGCAGGCAAAATATATCTCTGACTATAAACCTATATTAAAACACAATGGCAGAGGGCAAGGCTATTGAGTTGAAGCAGTCCTCATGTAACCTCGTGAGGGTTTGAACAGACAACAAGAAGTCTATTGATACAAGACCTACTACAGAAAAACCACACATACCCATCCAAACCAGCATGCACTGAGATGACCACACTGATCCCTCTAATATAGCCTTTGTTTCCCTCTGACTTCAGTTCATGGAGCAGGCGCTAGAAATGATTCTATCTGCTTATTATTAAACACAAACAAGTAATTCAATAAAGAGTGATTCTATCTACACAGGAACAGAGAATCTTGTTGTTCCTCCGTTGCTAAAAGAACATTAGAGGCATTTACAGTGTGTTCTAGGGGAAGTGCAAGTCAGGGGGATTTACACAAACTACCAACCCCCTGACTGTGGGGGTCTCTCTCCCTGAAGTACTGCTGGCAATGATGTGTCCTGAACCCCCTGGAAGTTTGTAGAAGTAATAATCCAACTGCTAAGCATTGGTGACTACAGATAGATATTCTGCAGATTGCATCTACTGTATGTATGCTGTGGTCACCAATATAGGAAGTCAAAGGAGACCACCGGAACTTACCAAATGAAGGATCAGACTGGAAAATATTTGAGAAATCCAGAACAATCTATGGGAGAAAAAAACGTCACAGATTGCAAAAAAGCCCCACCCTCAGCATGGTGCGTTTTGGAAAAATTGCCTCAGAGCCTCAATTACGCCAGAGAGAAGGGGAAAAAGTGGCATGTGTGTAAGGCAGATCATAAAGTTCCATTAACCTCCAGCTAAAATCTGGCCGCTAGTGTTTTTTGCAAAAAAAAAAAAAAAAAACGCAAGGATTTTCAGGCAGTGTGAAGCCAGCTTGAATATAGTCTTCATTGTGGTCATAGAGGTACTGAATTTCAGGATTAGATGCTTGTTTTCATTGTGGTGTTACAAATAACCTTAAGAAGAAAGGATGAAGGCGAAAGGCTGCTTGTAACCTGGCACACATCGTGCTACGCATGTTCTATTCATAGGATTAGCATTCAATTTCATCTAATCTTTTCTAAATTATTTTACTTTGCAGTTGGGCCAAAAAACAGTCCTCAGATGAAACTCAGAAAGTCATCACTTACTGCATGCCAAACATTGGAGGTTAATGCTTCTAGCTTGGTCCAGTATGAACCTATAAATCGTAACAGGGATATTCAGATCTAGAGTCTGTCATCCTTGTGATAAAAGCTAATTGATTGTACTTTGTTTTCCATGATGCACTTTTACAGTACTGTGGGTATTATTGTACATGGGCGTAGTTAGGATTCACGGGGCCCCATAGCAAAATAATTTAAGGGGCCCCTTGCCCTACGCACAAGATAAAGCACTGTGTATATATATATATATATATATATATATATATATATATCGGTGATGTGGCCAAAAAAGAAAATCTCTAGTGGCCAGAGGCAGAATCCTGACTGCAGCCACAAGAGTGACTAGCAGAGCAGAGAGCCAATGGCTGCTTGCTATGACAATCCACGGTTTTTACCTATAAGGGGCCATTAGGAGCCCTTATGGTTAAATATATAGGTGCAGGAGCAGACTACCTTCTACTTAACCCCTTATGTACTGCAGTGTGTAAGTGACCCAAGGTTCAGAAGACAAGGTTATATCTGCTTTACTGCCTGTGCACTGATAAGCCCTGACCTCTGCAGGGAACTCTGCACATTTTCCTACTTGATGGCACAGGTGGAGAACAGAGGTCAGGGGCTATCAGAGCAGATCTCCTTGTGCTTGTTAAGCCTTTTTTGTGTTGCAGCATGTACTGTAAGTCACTTACAAACTGCAGTACATAAAAAGTTAAGCAGAAGGACACACGCATAGGCCCCATAGCAACTGCCTACCCTGCCTGTATGGTAGCTACGCCACTGCATGTGCTGTATAGTGTCTGCCAGCAGTTGAAGGAAATAAAGGGTTAGATTACTATACATATATTTGGGTGTAACTCTTTATTTATTTTTTTGTTTGTTTTTTCCCCTTTGTATTTGAAAGGCTTTCATATGTTGACCTACAGACCCATATGAGGTCTTATTTTTTTGCAACACCAATTATACTTCTGTTCTGTATGTAATGACTAAAACAGCATGCAGTGACATATGTTTTCAGTGCAAGGGTTAAAATTGTTAAAATTTCCCCACACAGTAAGGGGCTATTCACACATCTGCAAAATATTGTCCACACAGACAATATTCTGTGGACTGATCCTCGGAACCACCACAGCATCACAATTTATTATGCCGGGAGCTCTGAAACTGTTTAAACGTTTGCACTACTGTACTGGCACCGATCCACGGCCCTGCATATAACTCACGCTGTCAGCTTCCTTAGGGACCCAGAAATGGCAAGACTGACCCTTTTTGCACAGTACTCGCAAATGGTTGCACAAAACACTGCAAAGGTGGAAATTTTTCAGCATATATAGATGTGTCTGGTTTTATATGCGCCTCGGTGGAGTGTGCTAGTGTGGTTTGCTTTTGGGGGTCCCATAGGGCAGGGACCCTATGAAGTCTGTGTCCACTCATGCTACAGATGTCCTAAGAACTAGAGGTTGAAATTATTGCTACAGAACTGCTGAGGAACCAGATATGAGCTTTTAACAGAAAACCATATAATCAGATGACATAATAGTTCTTTAGTGTAACCGTGAGATAACTGAAGAAAAAAAATGAAAGTGTGGTTATGGCTTTTCACTAAAGAATGCAAATATACTCTGTATACCAAGGGGCACTTGATAAGTATATGGATATCTTTTGAGAGATAGTGTTTATTTTAATTTTTGCAAGCAAGCTATTAATTAGAATAGTTTGCTTGCAAGTTTGACTAATGTCCTTGAAGATACCAACATGCAGATAGAAGGAGCATCTGCTGATGACTCAGAATTGCCCAATCACTGGGTCAGAGCAGGATTCTGATATGGTCTGCTTCCAGACGTGCCAATTTTTGTCAGTTCCGGTGTGTTACACAGCCAGACTTGGGAGCATTTAACCAAGGCCTTGTTGGAGAGCAACTTAGCCAACATTTTTTACAATCTGTTCAAAGACAACGTCAAGCAGGGAAAGAGGATGATTAGCAAGTTACAGTTAGCACCCGTGCTGCCGACAGCACTTTTATCAGGACAGACTACAACTTGCTAATGATTACAAAATCAAAGCGGTTTGTGCATGAACCTGCAAATGACAATTTTATTGCATGCCTTCCTCTGAGAGCTTTCAACGGCGAACATGGGATTTTTGTCCTGTGGAACAGATTATGCAAAAGCCATGTGCACATAGCATTCTCAGTGTGTTACTGATGGTTCCTCTCGCATTTGGGCAATTTCAATTCTTTACAATATAATTTAATAAGTTCCTGGGTTGTGCTAATTTTGTTCTTAGTTATATCTGTTTCTGAGAGAGATGGGTTACAAAGAGATACAAAACCTAACACCTTGGGGGAGATTTATCAAAGGGTGTAAAATTTAGATGGGTGCAAACTGGCCACAGCAACCAATCAGCTGAGTTTCCAGCTCTGGTGAAATGAAAGAGGAACTGCAATTGGTTGCTGTGGCCAGTTTGCACCAGTCTAAATTTTACACCCTTTAATAAATCTCCCCCCTTGACATGAGTTAGGCTACATTCACATGTTCAGTAGTTTTTCAGGACCATATATGATGTCTACAATCATCTGCACACAGTGTGTAAAACATTTATTCATAATGCATCTGATTGCATCCTTAGGCTATGTTCACACTACGTATGTTTTCATATAACTACAGCCGTGTTTTATACGAAAACATACGTGTCGTTGCCGCCATGTCTGATGACATTTCAAAAGTTTTTTTTCTTGACAGGAACACTTTAAAGTTTTAGTGCCATTTGTAAAAAAAAATTAGACGTTGTCGAGAGGCAAAAAATCGTCTTTTTCAAAGTCCATCCATTCCAATCATAAGCTATAGCTAGGTGAAGCGTGCCAGTGTGCACTTTACTGCTGGGCTGGCTGCCAAATCGGACCAGTAAAAGGAGTCTACTATTATCATTCGGATTAGGCAGCCACTCCATGCTGCAAGCTTCACCTACAGTAGCTATAGCTTACAATCAGAGCAGGTGGCCTGAGACCCCTGTTAATTTTAAACTTTTGTACATGTCTGGACAACATGTCAAAGGTTTTTACAAATTACATTAACACTTTAAATGCATTCTGCTGTGGCTAGCAGATAGGGAATCTCAACTAGGGAACACTACCTATATGACCTTATAGGTTGTTAGAGCTGAAAAACAGAAAGTTTCAACTGTAGGTTGCAGATTTGATGTGTGTCCTTTCAAAATGTCTATGCGAGTAATGTATTTCCCTGTGTATAAGACTACTTTTTAACCAAGGAAAATCTTCTCAAAAGTCAAGGGTTGTCTTATACGCCGGGTTTCGTCTTATAGGGCGGATGCTGAAAACTGTGGAACCGGACTGGAGAATCTGTGGTTGCCACATATGGTGGGGGGGGGAGCTAAAAAACTGTTGCATCCCCGCTGTATGTGGCGACCATATGAAGGGTAGATGTCTGGGGTATGGAAGCCGCAGGTGTCTTGGGTATGGAAAACAAAGAGTTGGGTGGCGCTGTGCCCAGAAAAACGCACCTCTTTCACCCGTCTGGCCCGCCCTTGTATCCTACCGGTATTACTGTACTTCCTTCTCTGCCTCTCAGATCTTGCTGCTGTCTGATGTTTTTTATGATTTTTTTTTTGTGCATTGCAAGAGGGGTAGTCTAATACAGCAAGTATATGCCCCATCTATATTTTAACTGGAAAAATTGGGGGTCTTCTTATTCACCCAGTCGTCTTATACTCCGGAAAATACAGTATCTAGATCAACAGGCAACAAAGTCACATCTGGATCCTCTCTAGTATACTCTGTCCTCTCTTTGAACCCTATACTGCACTGTAGGAGGGTATTATTTGAGCACTGCACAGCACCTTGCATTTATGTGTATTTATCTTGGCACAAAATGGCACCATGGTATATTTATATTTAGCATACTGCAAAACAACCCCATTTGGAAATAAAATGTATAATAAAATAAAATAAAAGTCACAGAACAATATTTTAGTGAAAGAAAAAAGAGAAAAGAAATGAATGATGAAAAATGTAATGATGTACATGTATTTTGCATGTAGTCAATTCCTTAAACTGGTTTGTATCCAACGATATACATCAACGTATCCCTTAATACATATATAAAACATTTAGATAAAGTAAAGCACATAGTTTCTATTCCTAACATGCCATATTGCAAATAGTTATAGAAATAAAGAAACCATTTTACTACTATATTTGACATTGACAACTCAAGCACATGATACAGGCATGGGACCAAACGTTTCACTGACAACCATCAGTATGACTCTTCAAAAAGAATTAACTGGCAGCTCTGGTGAGAAAGGAAGAGGAAGGTGATGGACTTCAGCCAAGTGAGATGTCCTTTCTTCTGGGAACAGCTTGTAACCCAACCAAGTGACTTTCCATGAGGTCACAGGTAAGGAAACACCTGTTGTGGAAAGGAAGAGTGTCTACAGATGGGCCAGACATTTTTACGGCTCTGGTGATAGAGGATTTAACTGGGGAGCAATGGGTTAACATGGCATTGAACTAACAGGATATTAATATTACATAACAAGGAGCTAAATGCAGGCAAATCATATTATTGTTTTCAGCTATGGTGTCCAGCGAATGTCAATAATGTCAGATGTATCTGATGAAGGTTGATGAGTGAAGAAATTCTCTGTTTTGCTATTGGCTTTAATAGTTTATTCATGCCAAGCCTTTACTGTCTATTAAATGCTAAAATGTAAGATTTATTGGTTTCCTAAAAATGCTTTGTTTTTGTTTTTTTTACCATTAAATTTAGAATTTCCACGAACTACACTTTATTTTGCAGACTCACATGTACTGTATAAAAATAATAATGAGGATAGAACCATAAAAATGTTTTCATCTCTTGAGCATCAAGTTATAGGTACTTTCAAGGTACCGGTTTAAGAAGACATAATGTTCATAATGATGAAAAACAATGAAATAGGCAAAGCAGATCTATTAAATCCATAATATGGAAAACCAACATCGACAATGAATAAAACCTATGTCCTATAACTAGTGGGAAATACGAGTGAAATATATTACCTTTTACTCCAAATAAGAGTCTTCTGGGCTGTTATGTTAATATGGGCATTGCTATAACATCTATGTCCACACCTTCAGCTTATGACCCAATGGCATTTGCAATATCCATTAAAACATTCTAAAACAAGATCTAAGTCCTTGAATTGCATTGGTTTTCATATTCAGTTCCTCCACTGAAGACTGCATAACAACTAAAATGGCCGCCTTTGCATATCACAGAACCACCTTTTTACATTTTTGCTTGCATGAATTCTTTGAAGAATGGCCAAATGAAAGAACAGATGGCTCTGATGACATAAATGAATGAGAAACATTGCTTTACTAGATCCAGTCTCTGTTTTATACATGTTACCGTCAAGGACAAACTGTATGATGTATCTCCTTCAAGGTGATGTCTCTTCACCCATTTCTTTCAACATCGCTGAAGGGGAAAAAATGCAAACTGATGGACTAACATTGTACATTGTTATGGTAAAGCGCTTATAACACAGAGCATGAGAAATGACAGCCTCTCCGGAGATAACTTTGGTCATGGCAAATCGTTTTGCTTGAGATAATAGCCATATTTTGCTGTTCTCCACTGAGGGACAGGTGGCTTGAGGATGTTAAGCTGGGGACAGACAAAACATAGTCTACCATACTTGATGTAAACTGGGCCCCTATTAAGAAAAATAGAGTTCATTTTACAAAAAAAAATCCATATTTTGCACTGTAAGCAATTCCTTGTAAAACTTTATAAACATGCAAAAACTACAGTATCCCCCCCCCCTTTATTTAATAAATGGCAGCATATTTTACAGTTTTGTCATATTCTACAGTTCTGACTGTAGGTAAGTGGGCTCAAAAATTCGGATCTTCCACGATTAGCATAGCTAATATCATAGATGATCTATTAAGAATTGGAATGTTTTTATAGAATGGAAGGGCACCATCTCTATGTCCACCCATGTCCTGGGTGGAAATGAAGACAGGAGTTACAAATCCAGTGGACTAAGAATTGTACTTTACTTTTATCTCTTATTGGAACTTTGACCCTTCATATAGAAAAAAAAAATGTACTCTCAGAAATTTACTTTTACCTAGGCTACACTCTCTCAGTCTGGAGCTTAGAATCATTAAACACAAATGATGACATTGGTTACTAACAGAAGCCAAACAGTACATGAAAATTTTTATTCAAAATTGTGATTGTAGCTTTGGGGCAATTTTTTTAATGACATGGGGCACATTGAGAAGCTTTGACTTGGCTGCCAAAGGGCATTTATATTACATCCCTTACCAGTGCCAGCTCCTAATCCCCCTTCCCAGCAACTTACATGTTACACGGGATAAGTATGACTAACACGTAATATCTTTGTTTATTACCCACATCTTTTTTTGGGATCCAGTGGTGAAATAAATGGTAGCTTCTACTAAAATAATGACATGGAAGTGGAAGAAGTGATTAAAAGCCGTGTAATTTCAGATGTCACTTCCCAACTTTAGACATGAAGTTTGGTGAGATACATGATTTATGTGATGGATTGCCTCTTTCTCTATATGACAGCAATAGCTTACAATCATGACTACATCTGCAATATTTTACCTACAACTGGATCTCCCTCACGTCCCATTCTCCACTTTTTTAATACGTGTCACTCTCTGTTCTTCCCTGATTTACCATTGCTCATTTTACTTTTGAAAACCATTAATTATCAGGGTAGATTATATTCTGTTATATATCATGTTCACGTCTGGCTGTGGTATTGCCTTGGCACACACTGCTGTCTGTCTGGCCACTCAAGCCTGTCTATATTTTTGGAACATCTAGATGCATTTTTACATGCCCCTCTGTTGCCCCCTATGTGTGAAGACAAACTTCATGATGTGCATTGTAAAATGTTTACTCTGATTCTTATATGATGTGCTGGAGAAATTGAATATATGTCTGTTTGTCAAAATGAAGTCAGCTACAGTGTAGTATATTAGGATTTACAATGCAAGATCTTTACATAAAAATAAATTTATGGCCAAAGTTCAGATTGTTCCTCTTTGAAAGAACACATTATAGCCATGACTGAATAATGAGCCTATTGGGCCTGAAACTGGTAATCAGGAGAGTAATATTCAACAGCGTATTGTTAAAGGACAAAAAGGAAATAATGAAAGCTATTATTAAAAGGAGAAAATCATAAAAACTATGAAAAACAAACTCTAGCTTTCCCCTTTTTCTCTATTATTGTGAATAAATGCTAACATGTGAAATCAATTTCCAAGGGCATTTTATTATTTGCCTGGTAAAACTGTTGGGAAACAAAAAGTGTTGTTGCCTATAAAATATATATATATATTTTGCATGACATAGTTTAAATAAGTTCCCAAATGTCTAGTGTTTTCTATGTGGATAAACTAAAAGAAAAAAATATATTTTCAAATGTGTATATTTGGCAGTTGAAATATATTTATTGCCAGGTGAAAATTTGGGGCCAAATGATTCAGGCATATGGATTGCTATAGAGCACAAGCTATGATAATGGCTAGTAACAAAGAAAAACAGCAAAGCTTCTATATGTTTGGCAAGGTCAGGACCCTAATGCAAACATCCCAGGACACCCAATGTACTTACATGCCAAATTTGGGGGTCAAGCATTTGGGGTGAGACATTTGGTTGTCTACAGAGGACATGCGGACAGACAGATAGACATATTTAACTTTAGAATATAAATATATAAATACCAATAAAAAATAACATTAAAATATACAAGCAAACTTAAAGTGTACCTGTCCTCAAGAACATTTGACATGTCCCTGTGACATGTCAAAAGTCTTGATCTGTCAAGGTCTTACTGCTGAAACTCCCACCAATTAAGAGAATAAGCTGAAAGAATAACATGGTAGTATATTTTATTCCACAGAAGCTTTTTTTATGGTCATTAGACCTGCCTGGATGGGATATGACTGACAGCATGGAAGAACAGCGCACTTCTCACTTTTCCAGGTGAATGCAGATCTCAGCAGAGACCCTCACTGCTGATATGTCTTAGAGGCCCAGAGCCATCATCAAAGGGGAACATGGACAGGTAAACATGGCTACCTTTTGCATTTATTTGTTCAAATTTTTGTATATTTCATCCCTTGAAATCAGTTATACAAACATTATGACAAAAATATGTAAGATTTCTTCAAGACACATTACAACTCCAGTCAAACATTTTTTTTTGTTCTAATTTTTGTATATTATATTTAAACATCCCTTAAAAAGTTTAACAAAAAGGTAATACTTAAACCAGGCACCCTCCACTCCACTAAGCAGGGAACACATGGTTACATACTCAAGTCTCCCACTGATTTCAAAGGGGCTTAAGTCGAGCACTCAAGCATTGACAAATCTGCTAGAGTCCTAGTATGTCTGCACACTCCTAACAGTATGGTGCAAGTTGAATGAACAATATATGAAATAAATATGAACTGCACTCAACCCTTACACTTATGCATAATTTGCCATTTGTTATTCACGTTTCATTTACATCATCACTTTCGGCACATAAAGTAAAGTCATAGATGTGTTAGTAAATATTCATCTTCACAGGTCTAGTATACCCATGTATGGACATTTTGGTCTATTGACCTTTGTCAACCAGGTGCTGTATAATGCTGGGTATTCAGAGGAGGGAAAAAGAAAGGTGCCTAAGAGATGTTTCTGCAAGTTCTAGAGGGCAACCAGAGCCTTGTAGAACTTGCAGAAACATATTCTAGGCACTTCTCTTTTTCCCTTCTCTACTTACCCTGCACTATACCTAGTTGCCTAAGGTCAGTAAACCGAAACATCTGTACATGGGTTAGCTTTGTTAATAAAAGATGACAAATTAGGCATAATGGTATCAGTCAAGTACAGTTGGCCTCCATTTCATAGATTTTTTTGATGACAGGTACACTCAGGTACCAACACACACATTTTCCTAATACTCCTTGCTACAGTGTGAGGCTATGTTCACACTTCGTAAGTTCTATAATAATCCCACCCATTGTTGCCGATTCGCGACAACGGCCGTGATTACTACAGAACTCACGTGGTGCTGAAGCTGAGGGAATCCCGGCCAGAGTGTATACACATTGGGGGACATTTATTAAGTCCGGTGTTTTTGACGCCAGGCGTAAAAATGTCCCCACAGCTCCGGAGCTCAGGGGATTTCAGGGAGCCTCTACATGCGAAAATTTTTAAACCTACGCCAGCTCTGAGGTTTCAGTATAATTTATGATAAATGCAGCGGACCCCGAGTCTGCTCCCCCCGTCCCGCCCCTTCACACCCCCTTCCCGCCCCACTAGCAAAGGTGCCGTAAAATGGCAAGATGCAAATATTTTACTCACAAAACGGCCATTTGCGAATAAATTAAGTCGCATCTGTCCGTTTTATGCCAACAAATACAACTTTTTTGCTTGATAACTTTCCCCCATAGTATACATTTCGGCAGGATCCCTGACAGCGCCGCAAAAAACTGACATGTCAGTACACACAATGGAGCGTGTAGCTCCAGCCCCACACTCCATTATATGCAGCGGGGAATTCCGATGCGGACACACTGATGAGCCCGCATCTGAATTCAGCAGCGGAGAAGACCATCCCAGCCAGTACTGTAGTACCAGCTGGGATGGTCTTCTCTGACACAGGCCGGGTCACGGAAAGGCCGGTGTCTTACTATGTGGGAACATGGCCTGATGGCGCAAGACTCACTTTAGGGGTAGTTGCAGAACAATAGACTTTACTGAACAGTTCTTTAAGGTGCAATAAAGTATACGTTCATAGTCTTAGTTTATACCCTTGTTAACAAGGCTGTTTTATGCTTAGGATTAGTTCTGTCAGTGGTTCCTTTTAGGTATACTTTAGACACCTGCTATAGCAGGAAGACTGAGGTTTTTGGTAGACTTTAGGTTTAAGAGAAGAGTCTCTTGGTTAGGTAACTCTTGAGGTTTTAGCAGTAGTTACAAGGTGGACTACCTAGAGAGGCACTGTCTAATGGGTTCAGTACTCACGTAGAAACGGGGTCCTTACAATTTTGGCTTGGTTGTGATGACTTTAAGAGAGAGAAAACCAGCACTTATTGTCAGAATTCCATCAACATGTGAAGAGTACAAAGAGAGGGTCCAGGAGTACTTGGCACCAGGAGGAACACTGGTAGGATCTGACTTTTGATGAAAGCCTTTGGACTCAGCAATTAGCAGAGGGGCACTTGGGCGAGATGCAGCTTCTCAAACCTCTGACCTGGACAGGAACACTGCTGAATGCAGGACTTTACTCCAGACTTGTAGAGAATGAGCGTGGACACCCTGGCTGCCTTAGGCGGTAGTAACACCTCTAGTGTACTTAGCAGCACATGCTAAGCAGTCTCAAGAACATAGAAACTGAACCATACAATACAGCAGCTCAGGGTCAGGCACTATGGCTCTAGATACAGCTGGTTCATCAGACACAGGAACTACTAGCAGTAGACTGACTAATCTCTAAGCACCCAGGCCTGCTCTCACCATCCTTTTATGCTACAGGGAAAGGGCTCCATTTGGTGGAGAGAGGCCTGAGGTAACTCCACAGGGATTGTTCAGGACAGACGGTGAGACTTTTGGCATGAATATGATAGGGGGAGGATGCTGACAGACCACCTCCTCAAGTAGGTGGCTGAGAAAGAAAATGTGCAGTCAAATGCACAGTTAACTATCAGTGTCTGTTTAGTATGTACTTGATAAAGGGATTGATTCTGGTTCTGGTATGTCCCTTTGGTCCGCTCCTAGTCTGGTACCTTTGTTTCCTGTACAGGCCGCTTACTCTGTATTATATATAGTATACACACCCACCGGTCCTTCTCCCACTACTGGAGTAACATACAACCCTCGCAGATATGTATAAAACTACTTTACTAACAACATAAAGATGACAAGGACATTATACATTATATACAAATACAATACATTACATAGAGATCACAACCACACACAGCTGCCTCCTTTCCTACCCCCCTGGATACCAAGCACCATGTGACCAATAATGTGTATGTATATACAGTATAACATATATCCAGATCCCACACCGTATCCTGGATCTATACTTACTAACAAAGCCACATCCAGCAGCCGACCACTAGTACATGTACATATAGAAACTCATGCATAAACAGCATATATATCTATAGCAACACACACTTATACCTAGAATATCTATATGTACACGTATACAGTCTACTGTGATGCTATTATACTTATATTGCTATATACACACACAGAAGGCCACATATATTATACCTGTTCCTAAGTGCTTGTTGGTCCAGGGCCGCAGGAAAGAGACCGAGACCTAGAGTATAACATGGTTTATATCCCCTAGGAATTGTCCCAACCCATCTATGGACTCCACCCTAAGACCACTCATATACCTTACAGTGGGGGCATGAAGAATGGTGACCAGCTAGTTAAATTAGATTCTTCCTGGACTCTGGGCCTTTGAAATGCTAATGTCCAAATGGCCTTTGGACACACTGAGAGCTCAGTGAATGCCTGCTATCAGTATATACTATATACCTGTACCAGGTATATAGTATATGTGGTCACAGCTCCTGTAACAGTACTTACTGACAGTGAATAAAATACAGTGGAAAACACCAACAATGCAGTTTATACATCTTTCATCAACAGAATACTCTGATATCTTGCAATAAAGATAAGAATCGTGCCACCCTACACATGTACACATGCAGCAGAAAAAAACAAGCAGGGTTCTGGGACACTGCACCAAGTAGCATTTTTTTCTCCAAAAGTTATTTTCTGTAAACAAAGGGATAGGGCTTATTTTCTGGGAAGATCTTAGTTTTTTTTCCAACAATCCCATGTTTAGTTTTGAACAAAAACATTTATTCAAACGCAGAAAGCAGTATTTTTTGCCCTGCAAACCCTCCACAACTCCTTTCTTGTACTCCTTAGAGTAGCTTTTTGTTTTGAAACTCATGTTGTCTGGGGCTAAAAATATAGTGTTACCGATACAGTATACAAGTTAAAGATGAGTGAATCTATTTGCAGATTCATAAATTCAGCCTAAATTTTCCCACTCAGGAGGCAGGAGGTGGGAATTTGAAGCGGGTGAGCAGATTCTGCCCTGCCCTGTCGTTGTCTAGGATGGTTGAGAGTTATGGTATGCCTTTTCACATCTCCCTGATGTCATTGATGTCACATGACATACTCTAACATAGCACTGGGGGCCCTGACTGTATCTTGGACTTATTTTTGAAGTAGATATTTCAAGCCTACTTTTTTTTTTTTAGGTAGGGCTTATTTTTGGAGAAACAATGTAACCTTTTACAACCCAGTTTTTATATGATATGCATTTTCGGTAACTTATGACACAAGATACCATATTGGGCTGATGGTCTGTCAGTGGGTAAGACACCTTTAGTAGCTTTTAGTTGAACTTTTGTTTGGCCAACAGCTATCTTACCCTGTCCCTCCATATACAATGTTTAGCTCAGTTGAGTGTTTGCATATTCTGAATGGGAGAGGATAGGTAAGTCACTACTAGACAGCTCTAGTAACAGCTTATCTCCCCCATACAATTTAGCCTTGCCAAAAAAAATGACTGACTCGGCCACCTTTTGCCTAAAGTGTATGTGGGCCTTTAGTATAGCATGCCCAAAAAAAGAAGTTAACTGGTCCTCCAAAGATCAGGCCCTTCCTAAATGGAGAGGAAATCTATCTAATCTATGCAGCTATGAAACCATGTATACTTAGTCTGAACTTCCAGAGTTGTCTAAAGTATGCTTTACTTTAATGCTTCTAAATTAACTATACATTGTAGTGACTGCACCTTTCTTATGGTAATCACAGTCACTATGGATCTATGACTTGTAGGAAACTGAATGCAAATTAGACATCTTCTGAATTTTGTACATTGCAAAATCAATCTTATAAGCACTGTGCCCTTGTTTTCATTGAATGGAAGGAACTGTCATCCACATTCTGTCACAATACATAGCAGGCGCAGGACAACAAAGTGAGAAGATAGTTCTTCACAGTTTCCCTCATTAAACTAATGAGTGTGATACCTTTATTCAATCATGTTATCCATTTAACATTAACAAGTACAATCTAATTAGTCTATGAATCAGAATTAACAGAAGAGTTGTGACTCCAAATCTTAAGAATCTTCCCATTTTACTTGTTAAGTAATTTATTTGATATTGACCACTAATGGGTTCGAGTCGTGATGGTGTCAAAATGCTTGAATGATCAGTTGTTACTGGCGAGTAGTCCTGCAGCATGGGAATACAATGATAAATGGACTTATGTTAGGTGTATTGTATTCACAATTGATCACCGAGGGGTCTAATTCCATGGATCTCAAATACATTTTTTACTTATCAAATATTTCAAAGGCTGAAACATCCTTTTTTCTATTTTCTGATTATTATTTTTTTTTTTATTAGTTAGTAATTTGTTAGTAGTTTGTTAGATAGTGAACTATAACGGAGGCAGCCATCTTTCCTGGTCTGTTTTAACAACATTTAGAGAGAAGCTCTACAGCAAGCCCCAAGGATAAAGGCACACTGGACAACTCAAAACCCTATTTTCGTATAGGTCAGGTTTGTAAGCATGCTTTCAGACCTGTGGAAATATTATTCTACAAGGTAAGGGAGGCAGAATGGCTATTGTCTTTCAATATACTATTGTCACCTTTTGCTGTAAGTACAGATCACTTTATGAACAGGAAGTCTCATCCTGATTTTAGGCTTTTAGGTAATCAGAATGTAAACTGTAAAATAATTTTAAAATATAGATTGTAAAAAAAAAAAAAAAATAGAAATATATTTAGAATATGCTTGCCATAAAAACATGATATAAACAATAGGTTATTTTTCTAATGACACATTCCCATTAAATATATTTACTAGAAATTTATTTTTAATTGTTTTGGTGTTTAAAAAAGCTAAAATGCTATTAGGGTATAAACACACACACACCGTATACGCAGCGTATTTACTGCTGCGATACGCAGCAAATACGCAGCAGATTAGATCTAAATAACTGAACACAGCATCAAATCTGCTGCAGATCTGCTGAGTATTTGCTGTGTATCTGCTGCGTATGCAGTGTATATGTTTGTACCCTTATTAAGGTGGATAGTGTTAGTAAGGAGCTAGAACCCTGCTGGAATGATGGAAAATGTTTTGTCCAAACAAGAGACTTTGTTTTAAATTATGACAGAAAGGCATCTCGAGCTTGATAGTTTTAGTTCACATAAGTGGCACAAACTTAGTTATTATGGATCACACTTTCCACTTCCCAGGACACATTCTTTGCTAGATATTCTATTGAGGCCAGCTCTTTACATTGGTGCATTGGTACTTTGGCAAACTATCCACTGATTGCCCCTACAGTATAATATAAGATATAAAAAAAATTAACTCTCCCCTCCCCCACATCCCCCCCCTTCCTCCCTCTATGTGTCACTGTCTTTGTCCTCATTGTTTTTGTGTTTGTGCTACCTGAACCAGTGCGCCCAAACCAGTAGTTTAGCTGTACAATGTTGTTCTGAACTTTGTATCTGGGTCGCGCATCCCTAGAGAAGTGCTGTTGGACTCTTGTACCGCATATGGGTCACTCACACTAGGACTCTGCTATGCTACTGGATTTATCGGTATTATCTGTATTATTTGTACTCCTTGTTTCTATGTTTACTGATATTCAACTTTGTGAATTTATTCTTATACAGTGGGTATTCCATGATCCCACTCTTTGCAATGCCTTTTCTCTGTATGATATGTGGATCTTTATTGTTGAAAACAAAATAAAGAATTGATTAAAAAAAAACTCTCACCATTGACAGCAGAGGGGTGTACTACCTTTTATTGATCGCCTTTTGTTTAGACTGATTCTTAAAGAGGATGTACCACCCGGTACATCCTCTTTAACCTGAACCCACCTATCGATCGGCGCCGGCACGGGGAAGCCGGTGCCGCGGTCTGTTTTTCGTTCGATCCAGCTGTACCGGCTGGTGCTGAAGCACTGGAGGTCAGCCGGCCCGCGCCCAGTGAGAGGGAATTCCCTCCCCTGTATGACGCGGCTCGCTTAGAATGAATGGAACCGCGTCATACAGGGGAGGGAATTCCCTCCCACTGGGGGCGGTCCGGCCGACCTCCACTGCTTCAGCACCGGCCGGTACCGCTGGATCGAACGGCGCCGTGCACGGGAACCGGGCGGCGGTCCGGTACCGGCTTCCCCGTGGCAGCGCCGATCGATAGGTGGGTTCAGGTTAAAGAGTATGTACCGGGTGGTACATCCTCTTTAAAGCCCTATTACACAAAGCCATTATCTGCCTTTATCGGGCGTTACGAAGGATAATTGTCTTGTGTAATAGAAGACAACGATCAGTCGACATGCACGATGTCAGCTGATCGTTGTCTTTCAACATGCTGAAAGCTCAACAATGAGGATAGCAGCGATAAGCTGATGTCGTTCTGTGTAATAGGAGAGGTGGCAGCAGACTGACGATAACTTCTATAGGCTGCCCGGACGATCTATCGATCATCCGGGCAGCTCATCCGCAGCTCCCCGCAGCCCCCTCTGACTCTAACCCGCTCGCTGCAGGTGCGTGTAATATCACCGGCAGCAAGTGGGGAACGAAGAGCAAGCAAGCGCTGATCTGACAGGTCAGTGCTCGTTTGCTCCTCTAAATCGACCAGTATATCAGGGGCTATAGAAAGGCAGAATGGATCGCACCTCAAGCATTCCCGTGCTGGCGTCAATCCATTCAGGCAAAAAACCTGAAGGTACATTCATTGTGAACATGAACTATGGGGGTCATCGAGGATTAGATCCCACATGTGAAACAAGAGTTTTGGATTACACCTCCACAGGTTTGCTCAGTGTCCTGAGATCAAGAGAGAAAAACAAAGCTTGTCCGTCTATACATTAGCACAATAGTGGTAGGAAGGCAAGCGGTGAACTGTAATGACATCTGTGTTTTACCTAGCTCTGACGCTTTCTAGAACACAATCTCTCAATACGTATTTTTTTTCTTTTTCTGCTGCCATCTATTATATAAAGAAATTCAAAACTAAAAATACAATTTATGTTATACAATAGAGAACCTCTAGTTATATTCACAAGTACTTTATATTCACGTAGAAATGTACAGATGTAAAGATAATTGAGAGAAAACTGTAAGAAGACTGTTTTCCAAGACAACCACCAGCATTCTTTCTTTAACCTATTAAGGCCCCATTCACATGTCCATGTCAATTTTTACTGTTAGGAAATCCTGATCAGGAGGCCTCAAATGGCATCAGGAAAGTATCAGGATTTCCTGACAGTCATCTGTTTTTACCTTCAGGAATTCATCAGGAAACCATCAGCAAACCATCAAGAAATGTCTTCAGGATTTCCTGATCAGAATAATAAAATAAGTGTTTTAAAAATACCCACATAGCCCTTAGTGCCACCGTGTTCCCCTCATGCGTCCTGCCATCATCTCCCCCTCATGTGCCCTGCTATCATATTCCCCTCGTGTACTGTGCCCCCTTCCCCCCCTTGTGTACCGTGCCACCGTGCCCCCCTCATGCCATGTGTCATCCTCTAATCTGTTGCAGAAATATTTCTGTCCCGATGCCAGACACTGGGGTTGAGGATACAGGGGTGCCGTGGGTGAGTTTGTGTATGTTGATTGGGCGGCGCTGATGAGGTGCTGGGTTGTCGGATGAAAATAGGAGAGGATCTAAAAAATTCTGACCTACTTTCTGGAAAGATAATTTTGTAAGATGAAAGCTGCTGATACTCTAAAAATAAATAAATAAGATATAAATAAGAAAATTTTATATTTTTATTATTTTTATATATTGTATATCTGCCCTGTTAAAAAGAGCCTTCGCACAGCTGCATAGACAGAATAAAAATAAACTTATAGCGGTCATGTATAATTTGGCAATACAAAGCTTTTTTTTATTTTTTCTTTAGTTATTTTTAATAGAGATAAAAAGATGTGGCATAGCCACACTTGATCATCATTGTGTCACTTAGGATACAGAAGAAAGGATAACATGGTATTGTCATCTCTGCCACATAATACTGTACCTCTAGCTGTAAAAGCTTTAAAAGTGACAACTGCTCTAGAATATTTAGCTTGAACAGAAATCAGTTGACACTCCATATAGGAAAGCAAATGTACCACCTAAGTAAAAAATATTTGATGAATCTTATGTTTTGGTCTTGTAAAAGAGGATGGTTCTCACTCACACAGAAAGAGGGGATCCCCATAGCAAAGAAGAAAATTTGCTTTCATGATCTTGCCAGATTTTGTGACTCAAGCTAGGAGGATCTGGTGTCCTATTACCAAAGCGCCTGCTCTCTTCTGTTTCACTTACTTTAATGAGTCACTGCTGCTTCTGATTGGCTAAGCTGACACTTCTACAGTTTCTGCCCAGGCAATGAGTGGCTGCAGCGGTGTCCTGCCTCAGCAGCTGATTGACAGAAGAGAGATTACACCACATGCCAGGATCCCAGCATGGTCATTTAACCCCCAATGGGTTAAGTGAGCTTGCATAGCATGTCCACTTAATCCTCTTACAGCCAAATTGTTCGATCTGGCCCCAAATGGATTAAGTGGATATGCTATGTGATCCCACTTAACACCTTTGGTGCCAAACAACAATTTGGCTACCAGAGGGTTAAGTGGACACCGCCTTGTTGAGCGTACTGCGTCTGCCCCACCAAGATAGGGGTTAAGTGACTTAATTTCTACCTTCCTGGGGTGGGCGTAGTGCACTCAGGACAGCAGTCTGGCCCCTGGAGGGATAGGGGATTCATAGCATCTCTACCTAAACTCTAGGTGGCCAGAGTGTAAGCAGCTATCGGTACAGATGGGTGTTCTGGGTGTGTATTAAACCAGGAGTGGGTAAAAGAAAGAAAAGAAACTGCAAATCTTTCCATTAGAAATTTGCCCTGTTAGTCTGATAAAAAAAAAAACTGTCCAGAAGCCTGATGGAAATACTACATGTGAACAAAGTTACAGATTTATAATGTGAATTTAAAGTAAGCTTTTGGCCATGTTCACACAAAGGATTTCTTCTTGCAGTCATTGAATAGGAACTTTCATTGTTTACTCTTAGCCTATGTTCATGCACAGTAAAATAAAAGCAAAAAACAGCAGTAAAAAGGTATAATAAACGTCCATATGTTTAACCTAATAGTGTGATATAATAAAGTCGACAGAAAACCAGCTGTCTGTGCACACATTGTAAAAATATATTAGTTTTTACAATGTGTACATAGACTGACAATTTTCCATAGACTTTAACCTCTCTTTCTTCTTATGGCAGCCCAGCAGTCATCACATATGGACCACGGTCGGGAGCGTGACCCGCCCTATATGCAGCAAATGCCAGCTGTATATTACAGCTGACACTTGCCTGCAACTACCGGGTGCGGACTTAAATCTGGTCCCTCCAGTTTAGCCCTTTACATGCTGGGATTAATATTGATTACAGCATACAGAGAGTAACCTGACAAGTGCCGGACCTGTCAGGGCTGCTGATCTGTTGCTATGGCTGTCAAATGTCTTTACAAGATCTCCATAATAGTCATAGGATCTCTGCTGATCGAGTCATAGTCATGGTGTGTCAACTTTATTGGACAACCTGTTGACCAATAAAGTTGATACACTGTGACTTCGACTTGGGTCGCAGTGTCCATGCAGTTTTCCGATCAGCACCTGTGTTATCCTCTTACTTGCCCTTACCAGTGGACCTCCACTGATGTAAAAGCTCCAGTTCACTTTACCAAAGTTCCCAGATCGGGAGGAAATGGCAGAAGACGGGTCTATCTGACAAGACTAGGGGTGTTGCACTTAGAGCACGACCGCAAAAGGTGAGAAGCTTCTTTGCATTTATCATTTATATTTATACCCTCTGCTGACCTACGCTATGTGCACCTGTTTGTGTTACAATGTGTCATTTCTGTGCTTAATATAAGAGCTATGAATGTGAGGACTTACAAATTTGACAAAAAACATATGGGGAAAGAGGTTAATGTAGCACTTTATTAAACGCTATTGCTGGATTTTATACATTTGTTACTACTGTATTTTGCTCTGTGTGAACCTAGCCCAAGGGTTTAAATATGATACTGTAAGTTAACCACACAACTACATGGTTGAGCTCTGATAACTGAACTATAACTTTTCTAAACTATGCACATGTCATAAGGACTGGAACAGATTTCTAATTTGAAAGTAAACAATAAAAGACCTTATTCCCCAAGAACAAGCAAAATTTGAGAAAGCAATGTACATTTCTATTTTAGTATGGACGTACCCCTTTAAATCCAAGCACCATATAAAACCATAGATTTACTATTATTCTTTTAGTGAGATGCGAGTGCCACACAATAGCTTTTATTTGCATATTTTAAATAATATTCCTCATTTGAATGTCATAGACCAGTAATGATATATGACCAAGCTCCCGATACGCCAACCTGTCCGGCACGCTCCTCAATGATTACCTTATTGCGGCTTTAATCATTTTATAGTTATTTAAGATTGGCGTTAAGCAAATTATTTATATTCCAATTTGTAATTAAGGCCTGAATAATGTCCTGGATCATAATAATACCTGTTTTCATCTGCAGCGGGTAGACCATCCAATACCAAATTTTAGTAATGAATGACTGCTTGATAGGACTGAGTGAATCTCTGTTTCTTGCAAATTAGCTTCTGGTCACCATGAAACAAGACGCTTCATTTCAGTATGCCGAGCATCACTAATATCCTCAACAAAAAAAGATATAAAAGGCATTTTGTCTTCGTAATGGCACAGGTGATTCTCGCTATCCATTCATAAATCAAAAATGAGCGTATAATTTCATTAAATAGTTTTTGCCACTGAATAATTTTAAAGAGAAGGTAAAAACCTATCCCAAAAGGATAATTATTTTAGCATTTGTCAGCAAAATGTCCTCAGCAACATGCAGTTAGTTTAGAGACTTTGCATAATATCACAATCATCAATGTACCTGGACAATGTCATGGGTAAATAGTGTGTGGAGAGTGACTTCACAATACTAGATGGTTTCTGCCGATGACTTATGTTGTCTTTCAGAACTAAACTCAACGTGCAACACTCTGCGTTTATGATACTATGGAAACAATGTGGTACTAAAGTGTTAAAGAACTATGCAGCAGATGGCATGGTCAGGCTTTGGTACTGTTCTCTTTAAGGTCTTGCTGAATAAAAGTGGTAAAATTTTGCCTGTACCTTTACTGTGATAATGGATGGGGGACGTGATGGGGAGATTATCAGAGAACACAAGGGGATGAAGCAACTTATTAAAAAGGAATAAAATTTATTGAATCCAACTTTATCAAGCGGGGAGAAAACGTCCAGGGGCACCACCCAGTAATCCAACACAAGTATAATCCACCCGTACAGTTTGAGCAAGAGTCCTAACAATCTATCAGTCCTCTGGTCCTAACAGAGCTTAGACTGTCAGATGATCGATCACTGAGTTCCACAAGCCCAGTCCTCTCCTCAGGGAGATGGCTTCCCCTTGATCCCACAGAGGTACTGTGCTCACACCAGCTCCCCTTCTCTCAGATCCTCATGGATCTTCTGTCTTCCTGGAACACAAGGATCTGGCCACATCTGCAGATCCTGGCTCCTTCATCACATGACATCAACTGCCCCATGTGTTCTGGGTTCTTTGTCTTCTGATCAATATGTTAGGGGCAGTGGCGTCGCTAGGCATATTCATTCGGGCCTAAGCCCCGAATGAATTCTGCCTAGCCCCGAAAGTTATTTGCTGCCAACACCTGCCAGCGTGGGATTAGCAGCAGCCGCGGCCTCTGGCCCCTGGCTTGACCAACACGTCGGATTGGCTGCCCTCAGCGAGAGGTACCTGAGGAGGGCGCAGCTTTAGTGACGTCACCCGTCACTCGTGGTTTGGATGCATGCACCGCGGCGGTGCACACATCCAATGCACGAGTGACAGGTGACGTCACTGAAGCTGCGCAGTCCTCAGGTACCGTTCGCTGAGGGCAGCCACGCCCCTGCCCAGCCCAACCTCTCTCCAGGCAATGACCCGGCCAGCTCCTTCTTTAACTCCATCACCCGGCAAACTCTTTCAAGCACCCAGCAAGAGCTTCTTCACCTCAGGGCAATCGCTGCCCAAGTGAGGTAACGTGTGTGTTTAGGGGGTGGGTGTGCTAAGATGGGTCAGGTGGTGTAGTATGTGTGTATGGAGGGGGTCAGGAGAGGTAGTGTGTGTGTTGGGGGGGTGGGAGCTAAGATGGGGCCTAGGTGGGGTAATATATGTGTCTCCGGGGAGGGGGGGGGGGTCAGGTGGAGTAGCATGTGTGTATGGAGGGGGTCAGGAGAGGTAGTGTGTGTGTGTTGGGGGGGGGGTGTCAGGAGCTAAGATGAGGCCCAGGTGGGGTAATATATGTGTCTCGGGGGAGGTGGGGGGTCAGGTGGTGTAGTATGTGTGCATGGAGGGGGTCAGGAGAGGTTATGTGTGTGTTGGGGGGGGGGAGCTAAGATGGGGCCCAGGTGAGTAATATATGTGTCTTGGGGGAGGTGGGGGGGGGGGGGGTCAGGTGGTGTGGTATGTGTGTAGAGGAGGATCAGGTGAAGTAGTGTCTGTGTTGGGGGGTCGAGTTAAGATGGGGTCCAGGTGGGGAAGGTAGGGTGTGCATGTGTGTGGGGGGTGTCAAGTGGTGTAGTATGCTCATATGGAGGGGGTCTGGTGAGGTTGTGTGTGTTTGTTTGTGGGGGAATGAGGGTCAGGTGGGGGTAGTGTGTGTGTGTGGGGGGGGGTCAGGGTGTGTGTGTGTGTGGTGTCAGGTGAGGTAGTGTGTGTGGGGGGATGGCGGTTAGGTTAATTGCAGGCTGGAGGGGAACTTAATTACTATGGTGGGGACAGCAGGGGCATTATTACTATGTAGGGGCACAGTAGAGGGAGCATTATTCCTATGAGGGGACACAGCAGGAGACATTATTACTATATAGAGGGCACACTAGGGGCATTATAACTATTTAGAGGGCACAGCAGGGGACATTATTACTATATGGGGGCACAGCAGGAGGCATTATTACTATATGGGGCACAGCAGGAGGCATTATTACTATATAAGGGTGCACAGTGGGGGGGGCATTTTCCAATGTGGGGTAACACAGCAGGAGGCATTATTACTATATGGGGCACATCAGGGGGCATCATTTTTATGTAAGGGTGCACAGCAGGGGGCATTTTCCAATTTGGGGTAACACAGCAGAAGGCATTATTACTATGGGGCACAACACTGGACATTTTTACTATATGGGGCACAGCAGGGGATCGTATATACAGGGGGCAGCACACTTACCTACATACTCACTGACACCAAGCAGTAAAATTACTTCTGTATGAGAGCCTATAGGAGGAGAAAAGGGAAGGAGGTTGAAGGAAAATTGTGGAGCCTAGGATGTTTGTCTCGCAGGTTCTGAGGAGATGAATTGCAGCTGGAAGAAATCATCATGGTGGTCTGGGCCGGATAGAGATGAAAAGGGAAATTAACATCTTAGGTCAAAGAAGACGTTACCTGTGAGTCACTGAATGAGGTTTTTGCATTTTGTAGAACGTTATCTGGTAGGAGTTCCCCGAGGTAGAAAAGGTTCAGAAACACTGGCCTAGATGATAGGAGCTAGGGCAGACCTCCCAGAGGCTGCGTGTACAGGTAGAGCTGTGAAGGAGCTGCCTGGGCAGTGGTGTGCAGCACTACTAATGACAATGACCCTGACAGGAGCCCAGGGCAGGTGGCTGTCTGTGTCTGTTTAGCAACAGTTATTATGAGTGGCGGCAATAGAGCTGGGCTAATAGAGCGGCCACTGGGGTCACTAGCTTCTGCACTGGGCTCCTTCGCTTACGACAGCACTCGAGGGCCCGTGCCCCAGATGTTTTTGGACCCTAGCAACGCCCCTGGTTAGGGGTGGGGGTCTGTGTAACCTACAGCCCCCTCCTTCACATCTAGTGTCTTATAAATTCCCCAGCAGAAGGTTATACGAGTCCCTGCAGCCCTGCCCCCTTCCTTCTTCTCCAGGCTTCTTTTCTCTTGGCCATCTATAAGGATATTTAGAGAGTCCACATCCAGGCACAATGTCACAGGGCATTTTGGGAGAGTTTTGTGGGTTGTCATGTTGCTACATTATTATTATTATTTATTTATAGAGCTCCCTAAATTCCAGAGCGCTAACATAACATACTGTAAGTTCTTGGGGTCTCTGATATGCTAGCAAAGTGTATTGCTATAAAAGACAAGATTTTTATCAGCTGTGATTTGCTAATCTCTGTGGGCTTGCCTTTTCCAACAACTGGCAATGAGCCACTATAACTGCAGGGACCATAGGTAGCACAGCACCTCTTGCCTAAAGCTCTCTCCAGTACCAAAAATAAATCACAGACAACAGTACTGCTTTCATGGATGGAGATCCGCCACAACTTTAATGTAATACACCTTTACAAAAAGAACACTTTTTTTCGGTAGTTAAAGCCACATAGTACGTAGAGCGAGTACATAGAGCGAGAAATAAAATGTAAGAGTGCTTGTTACTGTTACGGCCGCGGCGGCGTCCCGCGTTCCGGGCCGCCGCCGCGACCGCTACCTGCCCTATGCAGCAGCCGGTGTCCATAGTCGGGGACCCGGCGCTGCTGTCACCTCGGCCCCGGGGGGCGCCTCACCTCTCCACGCTCCTGTCTCCCGCTGTGCCGGCCGGCGCGCGCGTCCCCGCCTCCTAGGGCGCGCGCGCGCCGGCTGTCTCAGATTTAAAGGGGCAGTGCGCTCCTAATTGGTAGTTGCACCCAATCACTCCCCTATAAATCCCAGCATGCCCTGTCCTTAGTGTTGGAGCCTCTACATGCTTCCCATAGCGTTTGGCCCAGCCCCCTGTTGTTCCTGAGTCCTATCTGTTACCTGGTCCCAGTCCCTGTTCCTGAGTCCTATCCGTTACCCGGTCCCTAGTCCCTGTTCCTGGTTCCTGTTTCCCTGTCACTCCATCTGTTCCTGCGTTCAGCCTGTCACGTGCGCTCTCACCTGCTGACCTTTGCCAGTGCCATCTCCTGCCTACTGCTCCTGCCACGCCTCGCCTGCCGTCACCAGCAACCAAGCCAGGGGTAGCGACCTGGGGGTCGCCTGCCGCAGCAAGTCCATCCCGCCTTGCGGCGGGCTCTGGTGAAAACCAGCGGCCCCTTAGACTCCGCTCCCTGGTGAGGTTTGTGCCATCGCTGGTGCCGGTCCAGTGGATCCACTACTCCAGGCGTTACAGTAGGCTCCAACCATGGATCCCGGCGAGGTGCCAGATCTCCGTGACGTCGCCAGAGTGGTCGCGCAACAGGCTCAACAAATCCAGAAACAGTCACAGCAGATCCAGCAACTCACTGCCGCCTTACAGCAGCAGACTACTGCCCAGCGCACACCATCTCCTGACGCTGCTTCTTCACTCCGACTGGCCCTCCCAAGCAAGTACTCTGGGGACTCTAAGTTGTGCAGAGGATTCCTGACTCAGTGCACCATGCACATTGAACTTTTGAGTAGTCAGTTTTCCACCGAGCGCTCTAAAGTGGCTTTCATCATCAGCCTATTAGAGGGTAGAGCCCTGGCCTGGGCCACGCCACTGTGGGACCGTGATGATCCTGTTGCTGCCAATCTCCGGGCCTTCCTATTCGAGTTTCGCTCCGTCTTTGAGGAACCTGCCCGTGCTTCTTCAGCCGAGACTGCTCTCCTCAACCTCTCTCAAGGCAGCTCCTCTGTTGGTGACTACGCCATCCAGTTCCGCACCCTGGCAGCTGAATTGGACTGGAACGAGGCCGCCCTATTGGCCACCTTCAAGAAGGGCCTGTCTAGTCGTGTGAGAGACGTGCTCGCTGCCCGAGACCTGCCTACCTCCCTGAACGAACTCATTCTACTGGCCACCCGAGTTGATACTCGTTTCTCGGAGAGGGAGGAGGAGGTTCGGCATGAACATTTACTAACCCGTTCCCGTCGCCATCCCCAGCTGGCGCCAGTTTTCCAGAATCCTGACCTTTCGATGTCCCAACCCTCTCCTGAGATTCCTATGCAGGTGGAACGGGCTCACCTGACGCCTGATGAAAGAATCCGGCGCCTGGAGCAGAATCTCTGTCTCTATTGCGGTGGTTCCGATCACTTCCGGCTGGGATGTCCCCTACGTCCCCAAACATCCGGAAAATGCTCGCACCTAGGTCCGGTGGGACAGGTGTCCCTAGGTGTAAATGCCACCATTCCAAGTCTGTCTATGCCAGTTTCCATCCGGACTCCCTCAGGACAAAATCATCTGACTACTGCCTTCCTCGATTCTGGGTCAGCAGGCAGTTTTATTGCGGCAACATTGGTCCAAAGATGGCGGCTACCCGTGACCCGACTAGCCAGGCCCCTGACTATCTCCTCGGTCACGGGCGAAATTCTTACCGACTGTGTGTCCTACCAGACCGCATCTTTAGTCCTCCAGGTGGGTCCTTCACATCAAGAAGAGATATCCTTCTACGTCCTGCCCCATTCTTCCCCCGCGGTCCTCCTGGGACTCCCGTGGCTACAAGAACATGCCCCTCAGCTGGACTGGAGAACCGGGGAGATTCTCAGTTGGGGTCAGGACTGTTCCCACCAGTGTCTCAAGTCACCTCAGACCAAGTGTATTATGTCATTTCCTGTCCCGGCCAAGCCTTTATCCGGCCTACCGGCAGAAGACCAAGACTCGGCGGATGCCTTCTCTGCCGAGGTGTACCCTCTCCCCGTACCCAAGACTAAGGTCGTGTCCTCTCACCACCGGAAGAACTTACAGAAGGTCCCTTGCCACGTTATACCGCCTGATCGCCTAGTACCAGTCGTCACCTCCACTCTTCAGAGAGTACCCCCCGGAAAGACTCATGTTCACCCTGCGCTTCGAAGAGGTATTTTGAACTGGGGACATTCCTCGTTGGAGGCCGGGCACCCGGGAGTCCGTAAGACCGGCCAACGGATCTCTCGCCACTACTGGTGGCCCAGCCTATCCCAAGATGTCAAAGACTTTGTGGCTTCCTGTACCATTTGCAGGCAAGAAAGAGGGGGAGGCCAAAGGGGGGGGGTACTGTTACGGCCGCGGCGGCGTCCCGCGTTCCGGGCCGCCGCCGCGACCGCTACCTGCCCTATGCAGCAGCCGGTGTCCATAGTCGGGGACCCGGCGCTGCTGTCACCTCGGCCCCGGGGGGCGCCTCACCTCTCCACGCTCCTGTCTCCCGCTGTGCCGGCCGGCGCGCGCGTCCCCGCCTCCTAGGGCGCGCGCGCGCCGGCTGTCTCAGATTTAAAGGGGCAGTGCGCTCCTAATTGGTAGTTGCACCCAATCACTCCCCTATAAATCCCAGCATGCCCTGTCCTTAGTGTTGGAGCCTCTACATGCTTCCCATAGCGTTTGGCCCAGCCCCCTGTTGTTCCTGAGTCCTATCTGTTACCTGGTCCCAGTCCCTGTTCCTGAGTCCTATCCGTTACCCGGTCCCTAGTCCCTGTTCCTGGTTCCTGTTTCCCTGTCACTCCATCTGTTCCTGCGTTCAGCCTGTCACGTGCGCTCTCACCTGCTGACCTTTGCCAGTGCCATCTCCTGCCTACTGCTCCTGCCACGCCTCGCCTGCCGTCACCAGCAACCAAGCCAGGGGTAGCGACCTGGGGGTCGCCTGCCGCAGCAAGTCCATCCCGCCTTGCGGCGGGCTCTGGTGAAAACCAGCGGCCCCTTAGACTCCGCTCCCTGGTGAGGTTTGTGCCATCGCTGGTGCCGGTCCAGTGGATCCACTACTCCAGGCGTTACAGTTACTCTAGTCAAGCATTTATTAATACTAGAGTAAGGATCCCTTTACTCTTGAAAATCATGAAAGGCACAAGCATTTAACCAGGTACCCCCTGCTCGGCAGAGCAGAGGGTACCTGGTTGACCTAAAGCATTAGTCGGGGGCCCCTGAGGGTTAAATTAACCCCCTGTGCAGCCAGGCTGAAAGGAACCAACTGTGCAGATGTTACATACTGTAAGTAACAGAACACCCACTATTGTCCCTATTTTTTTGTTTTTCAGATATCAGTAGCCTGAGAACTACTTCAGATTCAGAGGACTACTTCGATGACCAGTGAATTTTTCTTTAAAAAAAAAAAAAATAGTCAACGGTTGCTGTGGTGTTTTTTTTTTTCACTAAAAAAATTCTATTGTGTATTTAGTTTTTTCAATTTACTCTACAGGTTTAGTAAAGGAACCCATCTGATAGACAGCATCCATTACTAACCATTGGTTAGTGTTATCCCGTAAAATGACTAAAACTAACACTCACATTATTACCTCAGTACCCAATGCCACAGGGGTACTGGGAAAAGATGGATACCAGTAGTCCCGGAGCATCAAAAAATTGCACTACTACGCTTACGTACCTACACTTACGGGGCAGGTACACAAACAGGTACATCAACAGGGGACAGGGTGACAATAAGGTATAAATATGCAAAGTTTGTACTAAATACCCTTGTTTGGTACAATGAGGGCATTTCCTGACCCCTTAATGCACCCATATGCCTGCCCTTTGCTGTAACAACACCTTCTCCTGAATTCTTATCCTCAGTGAATATGCAAGAAAAGACCTTGTTAAAGGAGTGAGCAGGCATATCAGTGGAGAACTAACACCCCCAAGTGCACTGATTGCTCTAGCTTACATTTTTTCATTTTAAGTTTCATTCTAAAGAAAAATGGTGTAATTTAAATGCCTCTTAAAGGTACAATCACTGTAACACTGCCTACTGTAGTTTTCATATCTCTGTACAGGAGGGCTAAAAGCATCCCTTCTTACCTCCTCGGTAAATGGTGTGAGAGGAAATACTTAGCACCATGATGAAAGCCTTGATTTTGGCTATAGTGAACCAGGCATAGCTATAGAGGATACAAACGTTGCAGTTGCACATGGTCCCTAGAGGTGAAAGGAACCCAACAAGTCTTTGCTCCATATAAGTAGCATAAAAAACACATAATACAATAAATTTTGTAGGACTCCATTTACTCTATAAAGAGCACTGGATAAGTAAAGAGATTTACCATAGCTGTGACCTAAAACATTTTATATAATATAATATAGATAAAGAATAAAACATGGAAAGTTGATATTTCCTGACAGTATAGAATTTCTTATACACTAAGAAAAAAAAAACGTATTGGCACAAACTGTATTAGGATTCTCTCCTGTCACTTTCTTCTCACATTTATTCTGAATGACTAAAACCTATCCATCAACCCGTAAAGAGTTTCCTATCAGTACATTGACCTTGAATGCTGCGCATTGATTTTCAGCACGGCATCACGAATAGGGTCGTTACATTCACCCAGCAGTGGATGTGATTGGGAACAGATTTTGTGAAATTCCAATACTGTGCCACCTGCCCATGATGATGGATCATTGCTCAGCTCCCCATCAATCCTCACCTGGTTCGGTAGAGGAAGACACCTGTATGAAATTCATCATTCCATAGAGCAAAAGACAAAACAAGCAAAGACAAGTTAAGCGCTTCGGCAATTCTTTTGGTTTACTTAGTAATCATTCCTTGGCTGTGTGACTCTACAGCTGTGGGCTGCACAATCCTGTGGCTGTATATTGTTACAGATGAGTTTTGTCAAGAGACTGTTGATAACAAAATCTATTGGCCCTATTGGCCTCTATTGGTTTGACCTGTATGATTGGCAAAGAAAACACCATACACTAACTATAAAAGTGAGTGCAAGATAAGAAAAGTAAAGTATTTGTTCTTAGTGTAGAATTATCTTGTAAAATATTTGTAAGAGGCAAAAAAGAGATAAGTAAATTAAATAATTTAGAATCGATTCCCCCAAAAGGTATGGGTGTGGGATAACATCAATTAAAAAACACTGGGGGTAGCAAAAGTAAAGCCCCTATTACACGGGGCGACATAGAGGAGCAAACGAGCACCTCCACTATTACACGCAGCGGTAGCGAGTGGGTGAGTACAGGGGAAGCCGTGGGGATTGCGGGGGTGGGGTGTCTGCTGCCGCTGCTCCTATTCCACGGAACGACTGCAGCAGATCGCTGCTATCACAGTCGTTTGTCTTTCAACATGTTGAAAGACAAACTTCAGCAACGATCAGCCGACAATGTTCATGCTGGCTGATTGTTACCTTCTATTACATGTGGCCGATAATTGTTCCATGTAATAGGGCCTTTACTTTATTTGCAGATGACCCGTTTTAAAGATGAACTTCTTCCTTAGATCCTGCCTAATACATCAACCTTCAAAATGTATTTACTTCACAAAGTGTAAACTTGGTGCTAAGGTGCAGAATAGAAGTACAAACACTGAAGTAAAGATGAATGATACAGTCTTTACTTGGTAGAATACTTCTTCAACAATATGGTAGGCTAAGTATCTTACCTTTTCTCAGGTAGAATGTAGATGATCACTGGAGCTTTATACTTTGCTTTAGATTGTACTGTAACTTTAGTCTGGTGTTGTTCTTCTTCTGTTTTTGCTTTTGTTTAGCAGTTAAAATCAACGGGCACCTAGGTATCTGTTCTACTTTATGGGGGGATGCTGAACATATTGTTTTTGTTCTTTTTCCATTGTATGCATGGCTTAGTGGCTGCCCTTTTTTTATCATGCACTTCTTGACCTTCTGCCTTAGAATATAATGACTTTTCGTTTCTGAAAGAAAGCAGCCAACAGGCCTGAATTGTAAGACCAGTAGAGCAAACCACACTTCGGCCTGTGGGCCTAGAGACATCTAGGCATCTTATTCCTCCTTATGGTGGACATATAATTGGGGGTCTGTAGATGTAGAAGTGTCAGCCTATATGGCAAAAGATACCCCTCTGGTTCCGGGGGAACAAATGCCACTACAGGAGAAAGGCCCACTTGGGAACTGCCTCTAAAACAGAAGGTAAAATGGTATGTCTCGACTTGGGGACTGCTTCTAAAGGAAAAGGTGAGATGTTGTGTCCTGACTGTTTTCAAAGTAGAAGGTAAGATTGTGTGCCCCAACTTTGGGACTGCCCCTGAAGCAGAAGGTGAGATTGTGTCTGCCAACTTAGGGACTGCCCCTAAAGCACAAGGTGAGGTGGTGTCTGCTGACTTGGGGGCTACCACTTGAGGAGAAGATGAGATGACGTGGGGAAGAGACTGGCAAGGTGGATTCAGACACTGTAGGGATGACCTCTGCATCTGTCAATGGTGTCAAACTCAGACCCTCAAGTGTGTCCAGCAGGGCCTGTGCAGGCTGTTTTATATCTTCCACCCAGGTTTTGATAGCAACACAAGCGACCAGGTGATGGCAGCAGCCCACCCCCTGTGTCGCCCCCACATAGGAGTGTACTCCACCTCCTCACAGGTTCAAGATTGTGCATGTAGTCAAGGAGGTAGTCTTTCTTGAAAGAGCGCCCACTCACAAAGTATGTCTATGTTGGAGATTCTTGATGAAGCCTTATCCTACAAAACACAGCAATCGCTGAGCTCAAGGAGACCAACCCCTTTTGTGTTAAAGTCTAACTCCGTGGCAAATATTGTGACATGACAAGGGTTTACCAAGGCAGGCATCCATCCACAGACAGCCATTTCGGGTAGTTGCCCCTCATTAGTGTGGAGTAGAATTTCTGGCTAACAGGGGCAATGAAAAATATACCAACAAAACACAGCAATCGCTGAGCTCTGGGAGACCAGCGACAAAAAATCAAATGGAGTACTCACTGAAGAGTCTCCATTGATACATTGCCCCTTATAAATTTAAATATGCAAAAGAGGGGTCTGTGGAGCCTCAGTTACGAGTCTGAAAACACAGAAATAGCCAGATATCCCTCCAGGGGAGGAAAGCCTATTGCCAAGGGGGTGACTCCCAGTGGGGAGCCTTATCCTATCAAATTTCTGAGTTATGGCTTGTCTCTAGAAATCTTCCAGACATCTTTGTACTCCCTACTCCTTTTTTCTGAACCAGCTCCTGTAGTTCTGAGGTGAACCGGACAGAGGGGGTTCTGCCACAGGAGGGTTGTCCAGTCTCTCTGCCAGCATTCTGGGCCTAAGCATGGCTCTTTTCTAAACTCCCTGTCTGGGTCAGTAACTGGGCCTGAAAATGAACTTCTGCCACTTTAAGGGGACTTTGGCCTCAGTGGGACGGTTGCATGCTCAGTATGGCATGATGGCCTCAGTGGAACTGCTGCACGCTCAGGCAAATTTGATGGCCTCTATGGGACTGCTGCACAGTCAGGCAAGCTTGACAGATTCTTTGGGACTGCTGCGCACTCAAGCAAGCTTGACAGCCTCCTTGGGGCTACTACATTTCAGTCACTTACTTCAGCAACCATGCCCAACACAGCTTCCCAGTATGGTGGCGGTGAATCATGTGGAACTGCCTCCTTATCTCTGCCAGACTCGATAGCCTAACAATAGCTGGGTGGTGGTGAAAAAGGAACAGTTTGCCATGATACCATATCTTCCTCCTCCTAAGGCCACCCCGTAGGCATTCATACATGACTGAACTTCAGATAAGCACCTTGCTCAAGATTGCCTGCACCACACTACCAACCTGTAACCATATAATCCTCTACTGTAGTTTCAGTTTCAACACAGGGGCAGAGACACAGCTCCCAAGGAGAGGAAACACAGGGACGTAGGTGCAGCTTTGGTGTTTAGAAGGCTTTTCTGACGCTGATTTTGATGCATTTTTGTGGAAGGATATGCCAAAAAAAGGAAGCAGAAATGCTCAAAACAGCTACTTCATCCATTGAAAGCAATGTGATGTTAAAAAACATTCTTTTGCTACAAAAAAACTTTTGGTGAGCCTGTTGAACAGAACTTTTGTAAGGTTCACTCATTTCTAAATACTACACACAACCTGGGAACAGGTGTTGTGCTGTTTTTGCATGTATTTCTGTTTTTGATAGTACTGGATAATCCCTTTAATTTATAGGTTCAATGTCAGGAACTTACGTGACCGTGCTCCAGCAACGTCCTCTCCGGTTGGAGCGCAGCATCACCTCCCCGCCCGGGCCCAAGACCCGACGGCGTCCCTAGTTACTGAGGGCGCCACGGGCTCCAGTGACATACCGCCGCCCAGCTGAGTGGTATAGTGCTCAGCTGGACGGCGTCAGCACTCAGGGTCTCAGCGTCTCTGCCACTCGCTCTGTAGCACGGCAGCTGATTGAGGTCAGGACTCAGGAGTCCGGACCAATTACATTTTGGTCCAGGCTCCTGATCCTGTATTTAAAGAGCCAGCAGTCACTCACTGATCACTGGCTATTAGGTTAATACCCTGGTCCCAGCTCCCCTGTGTTTATTCCCGCGATCCCCTTCCTAACTCCCTTTGCTTGCTCGACTTGTTATCTGACCCTCTGCCTGACCTTTGACTACCGGATTGTTTGCTGACTTTGTACTGCTTTGGCCGTTTGGTTCTGACTTGGCTTGTGTACTATCCGATATTGTGTTTGTCTGTCTGTCTCGTTTTGTGTTCCACTTGCTCAGCATAGGGAACGTCTTTGTGGTTGTCTGCTGCCACCTAGGGCCGATTGAGGTAAGTAGGTAGGGACAGTGGGTGGGTTCAGACCTAGGGCCCACTGTCTTGTCCTGTCCGTACCTCCCTGTGCTGACATTCAATTAACCTTTCTCCATGCACTGTGGATATTTACAAACTGTGCTAACTAAAACACATGAACAGTACTGTATGTATTTTACTAGTGTACTTGGATTTGCGCATTGATTAGTAATCAAATAAGATCTGACATCGGCTACAACAAATAGGCCAGGGGTTTTCCTATCTTTGACAACTTAATGGAAAATTGTTCTTGGCTATATTCTTATTTAGAATGTGATTAATGAATTTTTTTTGGTTTATGGTTAACTAGGTTATGAATCACTGCTCTGGTTTTAGTGGCCTGTGTCATGAATAAAGTGTTTTACTTTTCACCTTAGAGTAAATTTGGCTACATATATATTACATGTCCCTTGACCTGTTTCCTATATATGTAATTTTATACTGTTTAAACTTATTATCATTTATATAAAGATACAACAAATGTTTCCATAGGTTCAGTAACAATATTCCCTTGTTTCATCCCCTTTGTGATGGCTGTAAGGGATTTTCCCGCTAGGTTTAGTACTGTTAAACCAATTAGTTACTGTGTTTGGTCCAAATAACAGAATGTAAACCTGCCTGGGATAAACATTTACCTGTCTTAAGATAATAAGAAGGAAATACTTAAAGGACAGACTAGGTGGACCCAGTGGTCTTTATCTGCCAACAATCTTCTACGTTACTATGTTTCTAATATAATAATTTGGGGAGATTCAATTGCATGGTCTGCTACATATTTGAGTGCAAAATGAGCATATATCTTTGTGAAACAGACTGAATGTAGACACTATTTGACTCCATTGGTCAATGAAAGTGTATGGGTCCATATACTGCATATACTGCCAGCCAGACTCCCCCACTCCTGTATTGTACAGTGGTGCAGGGCTACTACATTTTTCCTGTAATGACCGCTACAGCCACACCTTCAGCTGATTGTCTGTGGCTTTGGAAACCGAACTTATTTGGTAGCCCTCAATATAAGAAAATAGTTGCTGCAATAGGGGCATTATCTGCCAACTTGGCTTCTATCCCATGGGGGATTACCTAACTACTGGGGGCATATACCTAATAAGGGGAATTATCTACCTACATGGGGTATCCACCTCCATCTAAAAGCAGAGTCTAGAAGGGAAATCCCGACCCTATCTCCAGGTGCAGATATTAAAGAGACACTGCAAGGAAAGGTTTTTGCATTTCAAGAAACCGTTACATACTTGACTGCTACATGTTCTTAAAGGTGAGGAAGTTCCTATTTATTTCAATAGGTACTATGTGATACTACATCTACATCATCTGTTTCTCTTTAATTATGTTATCTTTTTAGGGCTAGACATCTTTGTTTGTTGTCCTCTAAGATTTTTTATTTTTACTATTCAGCTGTTTCATGCCAGGTACCCTCCCACTAAAGAATGACCTTTACATCTGTTCTATTATCTACAGTTAACGTTCTCTACCACTCTAATATTGATGTCCTTGTGTAATGGACAGTGAATGTGGACCTGCTGTGCTGCTCATAACAGGTAGCCTAAATGCCCTCAACAGGTAGCCTAAGTGCCCTCCTTTATACCGCTTGAGAATGTGGAAGCTGCAGCTAAAGGAAACCAGGTCCCTCACCCAAGTGTGGTCCCGTTTTTGAGCAGCAACTGGTCCCCAAGGAACAGACAGAGTCAGTGCAAGGCATTAGGGAACAGGCCGAATATACGTGGTCAGCAGGCCAGGTCATCAGCATTAGAGTGAGCGCAGTACCAGAAACAAGACAGGAATCAGTCAGACAGGTGAAGGGTCAGGACAGGCAGCTTCGAGACAGATCAGGCAATCCAAGTCGGCAACGGGAGATACAGATAAGGGTCAGACCGGAAGCATGATCCAGAGAACAGGCACAGGTCAAGAGACACAGAAATTTAGGGGGTAGAGCAAATGAACATATTCATTATGTGTGCTAAAATGCAACAACGTTCAGGCAGAGTGGGTAAGGTGCAACTATTGCAGGTGGCTCTGGATTGGCAGAGAGTAGTAGCAGGTAAAGAAAAGCAGCCTCTTTAAATCCAGAGCAGTTGGCCGCCTACGCACCCTAGTGGCCAGAGATGTCATAGCAGCAGAAGGAGCAAGAAGATGCCAGAAGACATGAGGATGAGCAGCCCCAGTACCACCATGGAACACAACAGAGTTGCAGACTCCTGTGTGGTGGTGGAGAGTGGGAGTGGAACTTAAACAGTGCCACAGGTGGTGAGTAACGGGTCCTAGCAGCATTATACCTTAAAAAATGTTTGGCTGTCAACCTTTAGAGACAGCATTATGGATTGATAAAATAAATATATATATATATATATATATATATATATATATATATATATATATATATATATATATATATGTCTTTATACATCTTAATATTTACAGACTCACAGCAGAATCATATCACGTAGAGAAGAGATTTTTCTTGCCAGACTGCACCACTAAAATGAGGAGCTTGTGGCATATTCTTGATTTTCTTCCTCAATATCTTTTTCTAGGGAAGGAATCTAGTCCTGAGTTGTCAGACTAAGCAGCCAAGTCAGGCATCAATAAATTACTTTGACATGTAGCACTTCATCAAATACCTCAACCTCCTATCTCAAACTTGGAAACCGTCATGAATCACCTCACTTGCCCAGTAAAGCTGCTCATAATCCTTTGAGAAATACAACTCAATTGGAAGACAAGTTTATTTTTCAAGCATATCATGTGTTACCTTTCACAAATTCAGAGATAGTTTAACTTCTTAAAGGAGAACTCTTGTTAAAAAATATGAAATTATTTTAAAAGAGTTGTCCAGGCAGATTGTTTTTTATGACTATGCACAGGAATTGGGTAGTTTAAAAAAAATACGCAATTTCCTTTTTGCCCCTACTCCACTGCCGGTATTACAGATTTTTGGTCCTTCTGCAGCACTTCTGGGTTAAGGGAAGTCAAGTTGAACTGCCATAGCAGACATGAACTATAGACACAGTTTGTGCTCATTCTGTAAAAGTAATACACCTTTTTTCTTATTGCATACAACCCTATTGAACTCAAAGTTTACACATAGCAGTTGCAGGTTCAAACATGTCAAAAATATATTGGGGGAGATTTATCAAAGATGGTGTAAAGTGAAACTGGCTCAGATTCCACCTTCATTACTCACAGACTGGAAAATGAAAGGTGGAATCTGATTGGTTGCTAGGGGCACCTGAGCCTCTTTCACTTTACACTATAGGGGAGATTTATCAAACATGGTGTAGAGTGAAACTGGCTCAGTTGCCCCTAGCAACCAATCAGATTCCAGATAGGGGCAACTGAGCCAGTTTCACTTTACACCATCTTTGATAAATCTCCCCAATTGCATGTAATTAAGTAAAATTATTTAATCCATCTGACCCAAACAACATTAATTTGACCCTTTATAGGTATGGTGCTGCTAATCACAGGGCCCTATTTACTTTTATCCACCAGAGACTCCCAACCTGAGATTGATTGCAGACTCTTGTAACTACCATGGTAGGCCGGATTCACGTTCCGTGCACAGACCTTATTTACGAGTATGTGCTACAGACTGGACTTCAGAACTCCTGGAACTATGATTCAAAATGATGCTGTAAGCTCTGAAATAGTTAAATTTTCATTGTAATGAACTCACACAACTGTTTCAGTACAGCGGTGTGAAATTTGAACAGCAACAATTTGAATCAAAGTTCCAGCAACTACTAAGTCTGGTTCGTAGCATATACTCCGTAAATAAGGTCAGTGCGAATCAGGCCTTACTCAGAGGCCAATGGAGGACACAATGATAAAGAGGTTGTCCAACAAAGATAAACTGGTAAAAACCAATGCATTATGTGAAATAAAACTAATATATAAGAATTTCTGAAAATGTACTGTTTAAAAAATATACTGTATCTTTATTAATCCCCTCATATGCCTGCCTTCTTTTGGTAAAAGATATGTAAGAAGGATGAAAAATTATTTCTCAAAGATTGGTCCAATATCTATGTCCAATATTGTACTATTTAGCCAACAAATCGTACAATACTGTCGCTGAAAACCCTTAAGTGCAGTTATCACTCTGTATTTTACATCACGTGATGTTCCATATAATGTCTCTTGAAGTTACTCACCTATATACGTTGCATTCTTTACTTGGTCCTTTTCATCTCCAGCTAAAGTTGTTCATGGCAAATGGGGGGGTTCCCACTGTACAAGTAGTTTTCTTGTTGTTTGTGAGGAGCGTATCCTAGTTGTTGGAGAAAAACTCACAGCAGATTAATCAATAGTTCTCCGTACTGGCTGTCTTCACTCCTAGTACTATAGCAACTGATGTGGAGCAAAAATGTTTCTATGCACTTCTGAGGATTCCTCCTCTTTCATCAGGAAAGTTAGTCCTCTGATCCTGGTGCCTTTTTAGACATTAGTATTAGTCGGAGTATCCTTTTAACTATTGTTTGGGGGGGGGGGGGTGGTATTGAATTGTTTGCTTTAATTTAAGGGTTAACAGGCTGTGTGCCCCAGAGAAAGCCATGTAGTACTTTCCAATAGGACATGGTGCTCCCTTCAGCTATTTCTCTCTGTGCCAGGAACTGTCTAGTATAGGAACAAAACTCTTAGGCAAACCTCTCCTGCCCAATAAATTTCCCAATCTACTTCCTGGTACAAAGTAATTTAAAAATATATATTTTTTTGTCTGGAGTATCCCTTTAAAGGGGACTAATCAATGCAATTGAGCTGATTTGGTTTCCTGGAACACTAAGGGTTCAAACCCACTTGCCGAATCTGCAGCGATTCTCCTTGCTGCGTTTTTGCAGCGAGACTCGCTGCAGATCCCAGCCCTATACTTTCATTAGCAGAGAAACTGGCAGCAGGGATGTACATCCCTGCTGCAATTTTGTCTGCAGCCCTCCCCATTAACCCCCTAGCCGCCGGACATTATACATTACCGGATCCTCGTTCCTGCTTGCTTCGGGGCTCCCGGTGTCTTCACGGCCCGCCCGGCCAATCAGTGCGCTGCGGCGGGGCAGCGCACTGATTGGCCGGGCGGAACGTGCCGGGAGCCGCCGAAGCAAGCAGGAGCCGGGATCAGGTAATGTATATCCTGCCCGCCCCCCCTGCAGCCCCCGGCCGCACGATCACCCCTCGCAGCCCCCGGCCGCACGATCGCCCCCCGCACCCCCCCGCTGCACGATAGCCACCTGCAGCCCCGGCCGCACGATTGCCACCTTCCCCCCCCAGCACTGATTGCTCCCCTGCAGCTCCGATCGCGGGGCCGGGGGCTGCGGGGGGCGATCGTGCGGCCGGGGGCTGCGGGGGGGGGGGGCGATCGTGCGGCCGGGGGCTGCGGGGGCGATCGTGCGGCCGGGGGGTGCGGGGGGCGATCGTGCGGCCGGGGGGTGTGGGGGGGCGATCGTGCGGCCGGGGGCTGGGGGCGATTGGGGCTGCAGGGGGCGCGGGCAGGATATACATTACCTGATCCCGGCTCCTGCTTGCTTCGGCGGCTCCCGGCACGTTCCGCCCAGCCAATCAGTGCGCTGCCCCGCCGCAGCGCACTGATTGGCCGGGCGGGTCGTGAAGACACCGGGAGCCCCAAAGCAAGCAGGAACGGGGACCCGGTAATGTATAATGTCCAGC
The DNA here is from genome assembly GCF_027789765.1 of Dendropsophus ebraccatus. Taxonomy (NCBI): domain Eukaryota; kingdom Metazoa; phylum Chordata; class Amphibia; order Anura; family Hylidae; genus Dendropsophus; species Dendropsophus ebraccatus. The sequence continues at coordinate 68,322,931 of NC_091457.1, forward strand.
GGCTAGGGGGTTAATGGGGAGGGCTGCAGACAAAATCGCAGCAGGGATGTACATCCCTGCTGCGAGTTTCTCTGCTAATGAAAGTATAGGGCTGGGATCTGCAGCGAGTCTCGCTGCAAAAACACAGCAAGGAGACTCGCTGCAGATCCGGCAAGTGGGTTTGAACCCTAAGGGTGCGTTCACACATACAGGATCTGCAGCAGTCCTGCAGCAGATTTGATGGCGCTGATTTGAAGCTGCAGATTCATGTCTAGTCACCAATTCTCCATGTCAGCGCGTTTCGCGGGAATGATTGACAGGCAGAGAGGCCTGTTACTGGCAGCTCTCCCTGTCACTCATCTCCGGAGAGCAGTGACTAGCTATGGGGAGCCACCCAAATGACTACCTGCCACGTCTCTCCCTGATGCGTTCCGGGAGATGCATCTTCATTTCCTCTGGCATAAAGATGCTGCTGCAGCCGTGGCCGGTAAGTACCGTTAGCTGCACAGGAGCTTGATACAGCGCTCCAGGAAACCAAATTAGCCCACTTGTGCTGATTGGTTCCTTTTAAAGTGGTTGTCACCCCTTAGAAGAACCCATGTACAAGCGTCATAGAGAGGGGTAACAGCTCACTTCAATGGAACTGAGTTGCAAAAATGTCAGCTAAACTGGAGAATAAAGTCGTGCTGTCGGTAGAAGAAGGTGGTCATATTTTTCTAATGCCGGGTAGCCCCTTTAACAGCAATATCACACACACAACCTGGAGGCAGGGCTGGACTGTTTTTGAAAGAAAATAGCTGTGATTTTTGTAATCCTGGATAACCACCTTAAAAGCTGACCACAGCACCTGCATGTACTCAGGAGCGGAAAAAAACAATTATGTACAACAGTAAGCAAATGTCCTGATAGAGAGATGTGGAGCTGAACTGTGTTACAGTTTGCATAAGTTATCAGCAGTGTAAAGCAAGCTGTTAAATTGTCTGTCGTACCTATTAACTGCAAATGACCTGATCCCATTATTTACCGGAGTCATGAATAACTTCATTGTGCTGAGTACGACACAAGACTCTCATTTTCCCCTTGTTTGTAGCTGATTTTCTCTTCATTGCTCATTTTTGTGAAAGGACTGTTGAATAATTGGGTAGGAGGGAAGCTGAGGAGAGCCATTATGCTTTTATAGTGTGTGAAAGTAAGAATCACTTAGAAAACATGCCTCCGTTTTGGAAACATGTTAAATCCTTTATTTGTTATTCGAGAAACACTGTATAAGATTTGTATGGTAACATAGATTAAGATGCATATGGAATCTGTTTTGGCACATGTAGCTATAGTAGGTTTTTTTGTCAGACTCATCTTGACCTGTATGCCAGTATACATGATAAACATGTAGGGGGAATATTCTTGGAAGTTGGCTTGGCATGTACATTATGTTCTAAATTGAATTGAATTTATATTAAGAGTGTAACCACCAAAAAGGGGCACCCTCTATGTCTAGAGGGAAGAAAGTTACCACCAGCACAGATGGGGATTCCTTACTGTAAGAGCAGTGAGACTATGGAACTCTCTCCTACCCGATGTTGTCATGGCTGATTCATTAAATAAGTTCAAGGGGCCTTGGTACTTTACTTGAAAAATGTAATATTACACCATGAGTACTAGAGTTCTGGAGATAGGAGGTTGATTTAGAGACCTATTTTGATTTACCCTGTCAAAGCTGGAGTTGGGAAGGATTTCCCCCCCTCAATATGGGGAATAGACATCTGCCTTTTAACACACATTTAAAGGGTATGCCAACATTAGACTTTTATAGAATATTTCTAACTATTTGGTCTCACTCTCCCTGTTGGTACCACAATTACCAGAGAAAAGGGGTTCTAAATTACAAATAGTTCCAATGTGTACAGTATGTCAGAACAATGCTGCACAGGGATTGGAGAGTTGCTGCTATTCAGTAATGAAATATTCAATGTAATGCAGTTTACTAACCCACTCTATGTGTATCGTGGCTCTGGTAGTTGGAAGAGCACTTTTACTGCCTGAGGACCCAGGTCACATTCAGCCCTGCTAACACTGACAGCGGAGAAACTAGGTGAAAAAGTTTCCTGTACTTAGGGGGAACTGAAACATTCTCAGCAAATGACAATGGTTTCTGAATTTAAAAAAAAAAAGAAATAAAAAAATGTATATTCTGCTACATTACTTACAGAGAATAAGTATTTCTACTAGAGATGAGTGAATTTACTGTAATAACGAATGGAATCGCTTCATTATCTCTGCAATCCGCTCATCAGACGACTGCCTTTTGACGCCGCTCTGTGACGTTCCTTCTTGGGTGCTCCCGGGTTCTCAGGACTGGATCCAGCTTTTCTTAGCACCCAGGGAAGAGCGACACTGAGTCAAAAAGCAGCCGTCTGTTGAGCTGATTGCAGAGATAATGAAGCGATTCAATTCGTTATTACTGTAAATTCGCTTATCTCTACTTTCTTCATTTCACAAATATAACCACTAAAAGGGGTTATCCAGGATTAGAAAAACATGGAAGATCTTTCCACAAGCAGCACCCCCTGTCCTCAGTTTTTATGTGAAATTGAAGCTCAGTTCAACTAAAATAAATGGAACAAGTGTGGTGCTGTTTTTGGAAGAAAGTGACTATGTTGTGCTAATCCTGTATAATCAATTTAAAGATATTCTATCTGTAGGTTTATGTTGCCCTTCTTAAGAACAGAAAAGAATGTTGTGTCACTTACACTTTTCTGTGTATTTGATTCAAAGATATTCCCCTGAATAATGAGGACACTGAGCACTGAGGACACTGAGCAGCACACAGTAGTCCTCTCCTTCCTAGGGCCTAAGAAGTTACACGGCACAAAGCCCATTCCTCCTGCATATCAGAAGAATGGCTGAACAGAATGATGCCAGTAATTCACAGTTCTGTTCAGTATTCCTGTCACTAGTTTATGCTTCCCTCATTTAAGGCAGCATAAATCTAGTGACAGATTCTCTTTAAGTGATTACAGTTCAATTACATTAAGTGACTCGCAGGGGGTGTCTTCTCTGGTCGGAGTCACTAACTTTTCCTTTCTTTCTTCATCTAACCCAGCCATCATGAAGACATCCTTGGCTCTGCCAGACAGGTATTTAGGCTCCTGGCTCCAGCACCACCATCACCTCTATAAGACCTCATCTATATTGCATTACACTCTAATAGCCATAAGCTATATGCATTTTTTCCTGGACCCCCTAGGCCTGCATCCAACTTCTTTAGCCACCATTATCTAAATGCAGAATGATCAGACTTGAGCATGCTTGAATTGTGGTCATCTCTACTGTTGATCACAGAGTAATGAGCTGGTGGGGTGAGAAAATCACTGAAGTACAGACCTATGTGTCTGCCATGTATGCTAGTCTAAGTTAGTCTCAGAATTAGTGAAACCTGATGGGTAGCTCCAAACTTACAATGAATCACATAGGTGCCTGCTGAATATACAGTAGCTTAATGGATCTAGTAGGGGGATGCCTCCATCGTAGTATTGTTGGTTCAGAGTGGTGAGAGACAAAAAAACATTCTCTGAATTTTCTTAAATTCTGTAGGAACATTGGTCTATACTTTTTCTCTCTCAATGCAAACATTATTTTCACATATCTTTGTAAACTCCTTTACTGCATGTAAATGTATTTCATATGTGAGGTTCATAAAAAAAAAAACATGGAAGAATGACAATGTAATAAGAACGTAGGAACAAGCGAAGCTCAGACTGAGCACAAAAAGTCATTATATTACATCTGCTGTGGGAGAAAAAGACTCAGCAAACAGCATCAATATGATTTCATACAACTGGCTGCTGAAACAACAAAGCGACTCATTAGGTTCAGAGAAATTCTTTCTTTTTTTTCATACTGTTGTATATGGTGAAGTATATAGAATTTGCCTCCACACTATAGCTATACAGAACAAAATACACCAATATACATTAAAATTTGGTGTCGGTCATCCTCATGCTGCCAGGACATCCAGACAGATGGATTCCATGAGAATCGTGAGTGTCCTGTGGTATCTGGCACCAGAACATTACCAGCAAATCCTTTAAAGGGGTACTCCGGAGACTCAAAAAAAATACAATGCTAATACATTGCTTTAGCCCATTTAGGGCCAGTCCAGAAAGTTTCTTAAGGAACAGAGATATCTGGTTATAGCTCCATGATGCTATGATTTATCCATGTGATTCTGTGTCAGTTTTTTTGTGACATACTGTACTTAAGGTTAGTGGTCAATTTTGACCAATATTCTATTCTCTTGAGAAAAATTTGATAATTTTATTGCCAGTGTCGATAGGCACCCGGCAATGGTAAATATGTGTCCTTTCTTTCTACAATTATTATTGCATGCTATTGGGGTTATCAGTGTATTACATTTTACTTATTTCTTTTCTTGTGTGTGTGTTTTTTTTTATTAATTAATTTACTTATTTTGACTTTATTTGCTTTATTTTACTGTAACCCCATGGGGACTTCACTATCTGATTGCCTGATGACAGACACATTACATTGCAATGCTAATCTGCACTGTCATGTAATATGCCTTTGAAGAGCCTTAGGGGTGAGCCTAATAAGCCACTGTAGCTATGACACTGGAGGCCTCAGGTCAATTCCCACTCTGTTCTGCCCTAGACGGTTAACTGCTGCAATGTTTCATCCAAGGACGTAACTGAACGTCCATGAGCAGTAAAGCACAGCAAAAATGGACGTAAATTTAAGTCCTTGATCAATAAGGGGTTAAGAAAGTTACATTTCTTTGTAATGGTAAGGCTGCTGAAATTTTAAATGTTCTTGGTGAGTGCCACACTTCTTCCTAAGTTGGATACAATAGGATAATGTTCAGAGTGAAACTATTGCTTTTTCAAACGGCTCATGGATATTAGGTCAAAGCCAGGTAAACCTACCAATTTTAAAAAGATGGGCCAACAATCTAACGAGATTGGGCGTTGTAACAAACAAACTGTTGGAACTGCTTAGCAGGCACAATGTCAGTCTAGGCTTCCCATATAGGTGGCTCTCAGAGTCAAGGTTCATGTTTTTGGGCAAGGGCTTGATTAACAGTGGTCCCCTTGTCTACCACAGCTTTACTTTGACAAGTATGGAGTGTAACTTCTGACCCAATGGTTCCCGATTCCACAGTTCATTGTATAGTACTTGTTGACCTTTGTGTGATATGCATTATATGGCATTTTTTTGTGGGCTCTCTACAGTAAATGCAGCCCTAGTGCCAGAACTTGATGTCCTGGGAATTCTTATAAACCTTGTGTGATAAGATACTAGAAAAAAAAATGGGGCAGAGCATATAAAAATGCATGTGAATGATAGAATTATGTGAATGTTCTTTCACCTGGAATATTTGAGGGTGTAAGTAGCAGAAAATGTCATATTTATACAAGGTTTCTTCCCAGACCTAATTGAAGTTGGAGAAGCTCTCCTACCATCTATTATCCAGCACTCTCTCAAAACAATACCCAGAATCCTTCTCTCTGCAGTAATTTCTTCACTTTCTCAAAGTAACTCACTGTCTCATAGCAAGCTGATAAGGGTTACATAGATTGTTCTAAAATAGCTCCAGTGGCATCTGAATTTATTAACATACTTGATATAGCCTGCTATAAACACAACTGTATGAGCAAAACAAAGTCAATGGCATTTTAGGAAGTTCAGCCAGTGGCTTTATTACAATAGAAACTGTTTGGTGAACCAGGATTCAAATTTCTGGGATTCATGTAATATGAAAACTATCAAAATCAAATAAAACCAGTAAGGAGCTGCTGAGGGACTGGGGGACAACCGAGTCCGCATGACCTTTTGTCCTGATGAAAGTTTATCCAGGGAGGCTAGATACAACTGTGAATAGCTCCCACTTGTAACTTTAATATTTGCCTGAAATATCAACTAATAAAACAAATTAATTAATTAAATAAAATTTACTTTTTAATGAAGATTGTATTATTATTATTTTTTTATAGAGATGTGTCAGATTATACAGACATTGATTTTTGCTGAAAATGTTTTTTTTTTTTTTTTTTTATTTAAATCAAGTATTTTCCTGTTACTTATAGGTAAAGGTTCAGATGACACATCCATATTACCGTTTAGCACTCCACACTGAATAGCCAGAATGTTGCTATTGGGGTGGCTTCATACTACACACTAAGGGGGGCATGTATCAACGGGCGTACATTTTTTTTCGGCGGAAAGTGCCGATTTGTGCATGATTTTATTCTCAAATGGCCGATTTGCGAATAAAATATTCGCAAATCGGCACTTTCCGCTCCATACGCCGGGGGGCGGGGAGGGGGTGGGAAGGGGGCGGAACGGAGGGCGCTGACTCAGAGTCCGCGCAATTCACCATTCGTTCCGCCAAAAGATACGCCGAAAACCTACTCCAGTCCTCAGCTGGTGTAGGTTTTCGGCCGTGCGCACCGGAGCACACGAGATTTATGTAGAGGCCTCTACATAAATCCCCGTAGCGCAGGAGATGCGGGGACATTTTTAAGTCTGGCGTAAAAAACGTTTAGCCTGTAGCCTGTTATAGAAAAAGGTATTTTCCAGGTATTATACAAAAAGCTACTTACTGAAAGCAAACAGAGATCTTTAAAGTGCTAAGAAATAAAATACAAAATATATCAGAAAGTTGCAAAACTTATTGTCCAGTTATGAAGATTTGTTTGCATAAAACAATGTAGGATTTAAAATTTGCACAAAACCTCTATTCTTTATATAACACATAGCCACTGTTATTTCCTACTAGTTAGTCCCCGGTTAAGAGCACAGTATATCTATAATTTTTCCTTCACTTGCTTTACAAGGAGTAGCCCCGCCTCCTCTTTCCAGGACTATATCATTAGCAACTATCTGGAATTGACAGCAGAGTAATTTGAACTGTGTCTCCCAAGGGCCTGCTCCTTTACTTCCTGCTCTAGGAATAAGGTGTGTATTGATTAGATATCACACTGTAATTGGGCTCCTGGCCTGCAGACGTATGATGGAGATGACAGGAAACAGATACCCTGTTGCTTTGTGTCAATTGTGTATTTGAACAAAATGGTTTGTAACCTTTCATGTCCTCATCAATTTATTGTTTAATGCATTCGAAAATAATTATGGTAATAACAATGGGCAAACAATTAGAACAATTACAAGTAGCATTGTCCCTGTGTGGGAGACACAAGGTATGTTTGCTGCAGTAATTGTAAAGATATAATATAATATATTATTACAGTAATGTAGGTGCATTAGCAGCCCATTGGCAAAAAAATATGTATGCCTTTTGTCTTTAGGAGCTATTCTACCAAGGCTAGGGGACACAAAATATACGACCTGCCTTTGGGTTCAGTTGCAGACCTTTCACCTGTGCACTAATTTCTCTTGCCTTGTAGTTTTACACCCAGCCCAGTCACTGATAGTATACAGTCCCATCAGTATACAGAGCTTTACATTTCTTGCATGGTCACAGCACTAAACTGTAATAGCCATATTATAAAAGGTTTACCATACCATAGTGACATCTTACAAATTTTTATTATTGAGAGTCTGGGTGCTGAGACCCCAACCAATTGCTAACATTAAGGAGCAGAAGTATTCAGATGAGTGACTTTGGCTCTCCTCATACTTTATATGAATAGAGAGTTAACAAATTGTTTGTTCTATTCTCCGAGAAGAGCTGATCAGATACGGAAGGGTACAGCACATAGAATGTCTTCTTATTCTCTGTACCTGCAGGTACACATCCCAGGCAGGATCCAGCTCTTTATCCTCTCTCAGTCTCTTCTGCACATAGAATATGCTAAGCTCCACCCACCTGCCCCCTGTATTTTGTCAAACAAACATACATATGAAACAGATATTACACACACAAATATATACATACACAGAAAGGCAAGGGGAAAGGCGGTACTTAGGCCCCCTTCATATTTCCTTGCCTATTTTTATGGTAAGAAATCGCTGATCAGGAAGCCTTTCAGGAGGCTTAAGGAAACCATCAGTGTTTCCTCACCATAAAAACCGAGGAGGAAAAAAAAAACTGTTTCTCCCTCAGAAACACCCTTTAGTAAAAATACTGAAGGGTGTCCATGCTCAATAGAACCCTATGCGTCAGGAAACCTATAAGGATGTGCTGATAAGAAATCTAAATAGATTTTCCTAAAGTGTGAAGGTAGCCTTATAGTCCACCTTTTTTTTCCACCCTCTTCCATATCCCTACCTCACTGCACCAAAAGCAAGTGCCCTGCTTGTTCTCTTGTCCCCCTCACTGTACCCCTGACCAAGCTTCATCTATGTAGGGTAGTTGAAGCTCTGACTATCAAGATACATTATTGAATAAACATAATACTGGAGATTCACTTTACAGATTTTTTTTACATACAGTTGTATTACATGGGTCAATATTCTATATAAGCGAGCTTAGCGAGCCTATTACACAACTCGACGATTGTACAGCAAGGGCTGCATGGACATCTTTAGCCTTCTCTTGTCCCTTGCAGCGCGTGCCCGCATCAGAACTCCCCATAGCACACTATGAAGCAAGCAGCCGGAGCCGCTCGCTCCACAGTGTGCACTGACATGGTTTCCTACAGCCGCTATTTACTGAATAGCGGCCCCAGAAAACTGACAAGTCAGTTGTTGCCGCTAGGGGTCCCGGCCGGAGCTTATACGATGTGTATACGCTCCGGTCGGGATCCCATACAAAGCAAGGCAATGTACAGTATGTTTTTGTACAAAGTACGACCGTTGTTGCCGATAGCAACAACGGCCATATTTTCACGAAAACATACGTTGTGTGAACATAGCCTAAGATTAAACAATATGCAACCCATTGATGTTACATGCTTTATTACTTCTTTTTGCAACTTTTTAAATTTAAAAATATTCTTGTTGGATGAAATCACCTTCTCAACAAAAAAAGTTTTTCCTCCTCCTGTATTTGTATACAAGAATGTAATGTGATGGCGTCTTTACTTCTTCTCACAGCGAATCTCCAGGGAGGACTCTATTGCACAGTGTTTGTCCTCAGGATCCTTTGCTGTATTTCAACCACTACTCAAGGTAACTGTCATCCTGGATTTATAGATATACTCCCAAACTCAATGGTCTTCTAACAAGTCTCTTCTATTTTTCTGACAACGTGTCAATGCTCGGCATTGAAAAAAGTGGCTCGAATGAAGAAATAATTTATGTTTTCTGTCACTGATCCGAGTCAGAACAGGACTCTGGAGTCAAGTGCAAATTTCTAGGTTTGAGACCTAGGCATGAGGCTGTACAGCTTGGGATTGGTGTCAGAAGCTTCGGAGCGTCTCACAAATAGAGATTCAGCTGATGGGATGAGAAATGCCTTATTCTGGAAAAATATTAGGTTTCACAGTTATATGTTTGGCAGGGAACTGTCAGCTCTGCAGATTAAAGTACTGCAAAGCTATCACTCATCACCAAAGATGAACAGGACCGATCAACATGGTGTGAAAATAATACACAATTTAGTATTGCAATGCTACCAAATACCATAAAATATATCAAGCGGAGAATAATTGAAGAATGATTTCTGTGGCCCATCAGGAAGCAGGGCATAGGTGCACTTGTTGTCTCTGCATACCTCTCATCCATCCTTTTTTCCTGAAGTTGAGCTTGATAACTGTTGGATAGACATTTACCTAATTTCTCCCCTTTACTTATAGTATAGGGGTCTATTCAAACACGACAACTTTGTTGTAAACATTTCTTTGACTGCCCCATTGTTCTGAATAAGGCTTGTATATGGAGTGCTTTGCGCTCTTAATTTATTGTTTTGTATTTTCACTTTTTAAAATCAAAGATTGTGTTGATTATTTGAGTTTATATATACAGTGTATGAGCAGAATGGATCATGATGCCCCCGATTATAAGTCTGAATATATTGTACAAAACTGAAGCACCTATTGTGAGGGGACCGACAGGTTAAGACCGCTCCCCCAGAAATTTACTTTTGCCTTAGTGCCACACTTCCCAAAGTTGGACATGCTATCGGCTCTAGTGACTAGAGGAAAAAACTGTGCGCAGCCTAGACCTAAATAAGTTTGGTAAGTACAGTATGTTTACATGCCAGGACACCATGAGCCTGGCCTGATGCAATATATGGTGTATTAGTGTGGAAATAAAAGTTATCCCAGCTACTGTATGTGAGGATTAAATTGCTACCATGACATAATTTGTACCCTGAGCATAACACGAATGACTTACAACAGTCTTTGAGACGCCCCCCCCCCCCCCAACTCCTCTTTCCCAAGAGACTGGAAGTGGCTCACCCCTTCTGCATCTTGTCACAGAACAATGGAGTAAGAGTACTATTACACAGAATTATCGTTCCGTGTACTAAAGACAACGATCAGCCAATGATCGTTGTCATCGGCTGATCGTTGATATAAGTTCAGACCTATAATCGTCGGGCGCCCACCGTGCACCGCTACGTGTAATAGCGGTGCGCGGCCGACGCTGACGATTAGCAAAGAAGAATACATACCTAATCCATGGTCCAGGGTTCCTCTTTCTCAGAGCTTCTTACTGGGTCCCGTGCGCTCCGGCTTCTCAGCGGCCTGAGTCAGCTGACAGGCCCCTCGGCCAATCACAGGCCGGAACCGCCGCAGCCAGTGATTGGCCGAGCGGCCTGTCAGCAGAGACAAGCTGCTGTGAAGCTGAAGTGCGCGGACTCGGGGAGAAGTTAAGAAGAAGAGGAACCCTGGACCATGGATTAGGTATGTATACAGTTTAAACAAAGGCTGCAAGGACATCGGTAACGATGTCCCTGCAGCCCTTGTTTAACGATTATCGGGCTGTGTAATAGGCCAAGTAAACGAGCAACGATCTAGCAGATCGCTGCTCGTTTACAGGTATTATCGGTCCCCCATCGGCCCGTGTAATACCACCCTAAGAAGAGAGGAACATAAAAATGGTGAGACCCCTGCAATCTCAAGTATGGGGCTTCAAGTCTTCTGTTGGAAGTCAGAGGTTGCACTGTGTGTAGGAGTGTCCTAATGTGAGTTTCAAAACCCTGGCTGTGCCCCTGAATTTATTATAGCAGCTCAGCCACACGCTCGTCCTGGCTTTTGATCAGTGGGGGGTCTTAGGTCTTTGGGACATGTCAAAAGAGGTTTTTTTTTCAAATGACAGGTACACATTAAAGTCTATAGAAATCTGCAAAAAGAAAGTCAGCTCACCAAATGCATTGTATGTGTGCCACTGTAATTCCCCAGGCTTGGAGCACGTAGAGCAATATTGCGGGCCGTCCCCTGTATGCAAACTTCAGTGAAGAAAATAGTGTCTCCCAGCTCTGTGAAAATATGTAAACTTTATTAAATGTGCATCTTAAAAGAACAAACAAGCTAATAAAAATCTGCGCCAATATTCTATAGAAATCTGTTTCTTCACTCTCCACAGCCATGTAAGCTGTCCTCCAAAGATTCTTTCACTTCTGTCTACAGATTGAGCTGGTGTGTAACTCCCTCCTCCTCCCTGCTGTCATCTCTAACATTGAGAGGCCAGAAAGTCCCATGTGACTTATTTTTCTTTTCTCTTTAAACAAAAGCAAAATGCTGTTGTTTTTTTTTGTTTTTTAATATAGACTATTTAGAGAGTTACGTACATTGCATTCAGGAAACAAACAAGAAAGAGAATGAATAGCCTTTAAATCTACCAGCATCCTCTGTTAAAACCATGTCTGTACAGTTTGTTCTGGTAATGTTTGTTCTGAGAAATGTATTCTCCTGTAATGCATGGCATCAGCAATTAATTATGGGAGCTCATCTAAACTTTAATTGGTATGTGTTCTGACAAACTGTCAAAAGCAACAAGCTGAATTGTGAATGCAGCTCTGGAGTATAATGTAAACTGTGCATCAAGGTTAGTGCAAATAAGTAACATATTAACATTATGTTACTATTTATGTAGATTCATTCTATAATTAAACACTTTAATAAAGTCATCCTTTCCATCTTATAAACCTGGCACAATTTTGGTTAAATTAAATCACTTAGGGATCAATAATTCATCCACATATTATCAATGTACTATGTTAAATCAATAAACAAATCCAAGACATTGCCTCCCTAGAAGTGATAGTACATATTGCTCTTTACTTAGCTAAAAGTATGACATCCCCGTGCTGATTTATTTCACTGGACGCACAAAGCCAATATTACTCCCCATAATTGCTTTATCAAAAATGCAAACTGTCTCGCTGAAGCCTTGGAATAAAGAAATTATGAACTGTGAAAAATCAAACAACAACCAAGGTGCTAGGAGTAATAGATCCCTGATAAGAGGTTCTGCATTGTAGACATATATTGGAAAGCACAGAAAAAAATAATTTAAACAGAAATATAGAGATTATCCTTATACAATGCAGCATTTGTTATGGAATCAATGTGAGCAGTTGTCTGATGTGGTAGCTGAATAGATATATCCCCAGTCCTGGTGGGCTGATGAACAGCTACAGTGGGAATTGGTACTGCTGGATGGTAAAATGTTTCAGCTCACTCCTTAGATCTATCTACCTGCAGGCTGACCATACACTATGCCACCACTACTTCAGCTCACTATAGACACCGTAAGCTACCCACATTTACATCCAGACTCTATCTAACACTAAGACGAAAGAAGCAATCACTGGACCAGTAGTCCTCCTTTCTGTGATATCCAGACTTGTCCAAGCAGCACTGCTGCCCTTCCAATGAGAGATGCCCCCTTCAGCTCACATGACCCCCCATTTAGCTCTATAAAATTATGTGCCTTGTCTTCAGCACACTACCATCTTTCCAGGCCTCAGTCCAACTTCCTCTCCTGCAGAGGAGCAAGCCAGCACCTTAATGCACAGGCTTGGGCCTACCTTGCATAGACAGGCCAACACACCCCAACCAATTCAGAGAATGAGCCAGAAGAATTCCACACTTAGTGTGTTTCCTCTCAGCTTTGTCATGTGATTTCAAGATGGACTCCAAGTGCAATTTCACAAGACTATCTAGGTCTTGCCGGCTTCTCTCCCTGCTCGTTCTGCTGATCAGTTTCTGAAAGTTTAGGAGCTGATTGATAAAAACTAGGACAGGACAAAAGTTTTTACTGGCAGGTATGCTTTAAGTGCAAAATAGCCATTTAAAAAGACAGGTACCTGAACGTAGTTAGGGAAATAGTTGAAAAAATGTACACCTGTTTCTTGACATTGATTTCAATGGAAAGCATAGCTCAGCAATAAACAGCTCAAATAGAAAAAGATAGATTAGATAGATAGATAGATAGATAGATAGATAGATAGATAGATAGATAGGAGATAGATAGGAGATAGATAGATAGATAGATAGATAATAGATAGATAGATAGATAGATAGATAGATAGACAGATAGTTAGATAGATACTGTAGATAGATAGATAGATAGATAGATAGAGAGATAGATAGAGAGATAGATAGTAGATAGATAGATAGATAGATAGATAGATAGATAGATAGATAGATACTGTAGATAGATAGATAGATAGATAGATAGATAGATAGATAGATAGATAGATAGATAGATAGATCTGGCTCTGCAGCATTTCTTTGGGAAGATGTCTAAGTCCTCAATCAACACTAGAGAAAATAAAGACAATTTAGTGTGATCCTTGCAACGTCTTGTGGCATTAAAATACAAAAATCAATAAAACCAACCTTAAAACAGGAAGCGCTAAAAGGAAGAAAAAAAGCTTTCATTTACTGTAGTGGTTGCTTTCCAGTATCAAATGATGCCTGAATAACCTGATTTCTGAGTTCTGTTCTCGTTCTCCTTTGCTCTAATCTTTCCTAGCAGAAATCTATACATAACGGTTTGGCCAGGAATCTGTCGGTTGCACATGTTTATACAAGTGTCAGGCTAGGCTAATCAAGACATTTATTTGTGTCTTCCCGCCGGCCCAAGGCACTTTATTCTGTTCCTGGAACCTGTAGGGTTTTACTTAGATTGTTTATAGGAATCTGTATGATCAAGGCTTAAGATTGTAGAAAGTTGTGATATTTATTCTTTAAGGGGAATCTATCAGCAGGTTATCCTAACCTGTTAATATATTCTAATAGGGGACAAAGAGGTTTATAATACCTTTCCTAATTATTATGCTACTTAGCCTGTGTAGTGCACTGGGCGCTGTACTTTACCACTGAAACAGCTGCCCGTCCACTAGCAAACTCCCCCCTCCCCCACCATGAATATGAAGCCGCCCCCTACTATAATCTATTAGCAGGATAGGACATCCAGTTTATACATTATTAATATACACTTATTAATCAGATACATTGCGTTCTTATGGAAAGATAGATAAATTTAAAAGTTGTAAAAAAGATTACCTAATTTATAATTTACACAGTTTTAATCATGACGTGAATTATTTTTTACTGTGGCTCAGGTTGGATTCACAAATAGGAACTTGGTCAGTATTTAGTCACAGTTTGGTCCTCATTTGGTATTTTGCTCAGGAGTGGGCCTAAAACACAGAAGAAGGTTCAACATTTTTAATTATAGTTTTTTCTTATTGATCAATATAAGGGACAAACATTGACCAAAACACTACATGTGAAGCCTATTTTAAAGTGATCAGAAATAGGAGAACCCAAATAGAGTCGTTTCTGTAGTCCCACAGCTGCATAAAACTTTTAGCAGAGAACAGTAGACTTTACCTATGTATACTTATGCTTACTTATGTATAGGTCTTGCATTGTCTCCCAATGTAGCTTATGAAATTGGCTGTGTTAGTGGAACATTCTGGTATTCTTACTGTGTGATGGATAATATGAAGACTAAAAGATGTATGTTCTTCTTCCCTTGACATATTTAGAAATAATGTCATGAAAATATTTAATGGGTGGAATGATTTGCATTGAATGAACAGAAAGCCATAGTGGTTGCAACCACAGAGGGTCGAGAGAAAGATTTTTGAACAGTTGCATCATATGTGAAACTATGTTTATGTCAGGGCTTTGATTGTAAAAATGTTAATACAGGAAGGTTTTTTAGCATGGCGTGACCCTTCAGAACTTAAATGCCTCCACTAAATCAGTAAACGGAAGATAAAAATGAATGACTATAGCAGCAGACAGTCTAATGTAAATGCAAAATTACTTCTAAATCTAGTTTACACAACAACATATACAAACGTTCAGTGCAGATGTATAAGATACTCAAATAAATATTCTTACATCTGCCACAAGGTAAAGCAGAAACATTGACACCAACTTGAAAATTATTTTTCTTATATACATGTATATCTTTTTATTTAAATTTTACCTTGCATGATTGAGTGGAGAATCATGTATATATATATATATATATATATATATATATATATATATATATATATATATATATATACTACCTTTCAAAAGTTTGGGGTCACATTGAAATGTCCTTATTTTTGAAGGAAAAGCACTGTACTTTTCAATGAAAATGACTTTAAGTCCTAACTTTAAACAAATACACTCTATACATTGCTAATGTGGTAAATGACTATTCTAGCTGCAAGTGTCTGGTTTTTGGTGCAATATCTACATAGGTGTATAGAGGCCCATTTCCAGCAACTATCACTCCAGTGTTCTAATGGTACAATGTGTTTGCTCATTGGCTCAGAAGGCTAACTGATGATTAGAAAACCCTTGTGCAATCATGTTCACACATCTGACACAGTGACAGAGGAAGAAGTTGACAAGCTCTTCTACTCCTCTCGTCCCACTACCTGCCCTAGTGACCCTGTTCCCTCACACCTCCTCCAGTCACTCTCTCCTGCTGTCACTACTCACCTCACTAAAATATTCAACCTCTCCCTCTCCTCTGGTATCTTTCCCTCCTCATTCAAACACTCTATTATAACCCCACTCCTGAAAAAACCTTCTATAGACCCATCCTGTGCAGCCAACTATCGGCCTGTTTCTAATCTGCCTTTCATCTCTAAACTCCTGGAACGTCTTGTCTATTCTCGCCTTACTCGCTATCTCTCCGATAACTCTCTTCTTGACCCTCTACAGTCTGGTTTCCGATCCCTCCACTCCACTGAAACTGCTCTGACCAAGGTGTCAAACGACCTCCTGAAGGCCAAGTCACAAGGAAACTACTCCTTGCTGATCAGCAGCGTTTGACACTGTGGACCACCAGCTTCTCCTCTCCATGCTCAGCTCTCTTGGCCTCAAGGACTCTGTTCTCTCTTGGTTCTCTTCCTACCTCTCTTACCGCTCCTTCAGCGTATCCTTCTCTGGCTCTATTTCCGGTCCCCTACCTCTTAATGTCGGACTTCCCCAGGGGTCAGTCCTGGGTCCCCTCCTCTTCTCCCTCTATACAGCCCCCATCGGACAGACCATCAGCAGGTTTGGTTTCCAATACCACCATTATGCTAATGACACCCAGTTATACACTTCTTCCCGTGACATCTCCCCTGCCTTCCTGCAAAATACTAGTGACTGTCTATCCACTCTCTCTAACACTATGACCTCTCTGTTTCTCAAACTTAATCTCTCCAAAACTGAACTTCTGGTATTTCCTCCCTCTAACAAACCTAAACCCAACATCTCACTCTCAGTCTGTGGTACTAGCATAACTTCTGTGCATCAGGCTCGATGTCTGAGGGTTATGCTAGACTCTGATCTATCCTTCACTCCCTATATCCAAGCTCTTACACGCTCCTGTCATCTTCATCTCAAAAACATCTCCAGAATCCGTCCATTTCTCACCACTGACACTGCTCAGACTCTGACTGTCGCCCTGATTCTCTCCCGTCTTGACTACTGTAACTCCCTACTAATTGGTCTTCCTTTCTCTAAGCTCTCCCCTCTCCAGTCTATCCTGAACGCAGCAGCCAGACTCATCTTCCTCTCCAGCCGCTATACCGACGTTTCCCCTCTGTGCCAGTCACTGCACTGGTTACCCATTAAATCCAGAATCGACTTCAAACTCCTCACCCTCACCCATAAAGCCCTCCACAACTCTGCCCCTCCATACATCTCCTCCCTCATCTCCACCTATCATCCTTCCTGTGCTCTACGCTCTGCAAATGATCTAACCTTAACATCTTCCATAATCAGAACATCTCATTCCCGCCTCCAAGACTTCTCTCGTGCTGCACCAATTCTCTGGAACACCCTACCCAAACACATCTCACACTCAAACACACTCATACCCAATACTCACAGTTTCAAGCGTGCCCTGAAGACTCATCTCTTCAGGCTCGCCTATAACATTCCCTAAACTGTTTCCCCCTTCTGTTGTTTCCCTTTCTCTATATCTCTGACGGTTCCTGCACTTTATATGTTTACTTGCATCAGACATTGGCGTTGTTACTGGCTTATCCTGTATTTCTAACTATGTACAATGGCTGGACCATGGACAAATGAAGCACTTATGCCTGGTGTCAACGGAAATTATAGTCTGTTAGCTCCAACGAGCAGGTCTTGTTTATACTTTGTATATTTGTTATTTTTATTTATTATGTTCTTATTTATTCCAATTTAACTGTGTATTATGCTCCTCTGTACTGTATGCATAGAAAAAAAAGCGCTGCGGAATCTGTTGGCACTATACAAATATTTTTTTTATTATTATTATTATTATTATTATTATTATTATTATTATTATCTGAAAACAGTCTAGCTCATTACAGAAGCTACAAAACTGACCTTCCTTTGAGCAGATTGTGTTTCCGGAGCATCACATTTGTGTGGTCAATTAAACGCTCAAAATGGCCAGAAAAAGAGAACTTTCATCTGAAACTTCACAGTCTATTCTTGTTCTTAGAAATGAAGGCTATTCCATGAGAGAAATTGCTAAGAAATTGAAGATTTTCTACAACGGTGTGTACTACTCCCTTCAGAGGACAGCACAAACAGGCTCTAATCAGAGTAGAAAAAGAAGTGGGAGGCCGCGTTGCACAACTAAGCAAGAAGAAAAGCACATTAGAGTCTCTAGTTTGAGAAACAGACGCCTCACAGGTCCCCAACTGGCACCTTCATTAAATAGTACCCGCAAAACACCAGTGTCAACATCTACAGTGAAGTAGCGGCTGCGGGATATTGGGCTTCAGGGCAGAGTGGCAAAGAAAAAGCCATATCTGAGACTGGCCAATAAAAGAAAAAGATTAAGATGGGCAAAAGAACACAGACATTGGACAGAGGAAGACTGGAAAAAAGTGTTGTGGACGGATGAATCCAAATTTGAGGTGTTTGGATCACAAAGAAGAACGTTTGTGAGACGCAGAACAAATGAAAAGATGCTGGAAGAATGCCTGACGCCATCTGTTAAGCATGGTGGAGGTAATGTGATGGTCTGGGGTTGCTTTGGTGCTAGTAAGGTGGGAGATTTGTACAGGGTAAAAGGGATTCTGAATAAGGAAGGCTATCACTCAATTTTGCAACGCCATGCCATACCCAGTGGACAGCCCTTGATTGGAGCCAATTTCATCCTACAACAGGACAATGACCCTAAACACACCTCCAAATTGTGCAAGAACTATTTACAGCAGAAGCAGGCAGCTGGTATTCTATCGGTAATGGAGTGGCCAGCGCAGTCACCAGATCTGAACCCCATTGAGCTGTTGTGGGAGCAGCTTGACCGTATGGTACGCCAGAAGTGCCCATCCAACCAATCCAACTTGTGGGAGCTGCTTCTAGAAGCATGGGGTGCAATTTCTCCAGCTTACCTCAACAGATTAACAGCTAGAATGCCAAAGGTGTGCAATGCTGTAATTGCTGCAAAAGGTGGATTCTTTGACGAAAGCAAAGTTTCATGTAAAAACAATGTTATTTCAAATATACAGTATATCATTATTTCTAACCTTGTCAATGTCTTGACTCTATTTTCTATTCATTTCACAACGTATGGTGGTGAATAAGTGTGACTTTTCAAGGAAAACACAAAATTGTTTGGGTGACACTAAACTTTTGAACGGTAGTATATATATATATATATATATATATATATATATATAGGAAATGCGGCCGTAGGCTATGTTCACACAACGTAAAAAAAAGAGTAAAGGCGGACTCTTTTTCTATTTAAATTTGTTATTGCCACAATTTAACTGATTGCAATGCAATGCATTAAAGTCAATAGAATGACGGACGTCCAATGCACACAGTGCATAAAATGACAGACGTTATCTGCATGGAAGTCAAAAAAATGATAATACCTGTTGTTTGCAAAAAACGCCCAAAAAGAGTCATTATTTTTTGGTTGTTCATGAACAGTTTTTCTCCATCCTTTCTCCGTTTTTACTATTAAATTTAATGGACTTTTCAATTAAAGACACAAAAAGGTCAATTAGTCCACCTAAACTAGAATAATATACCAGCAGCCGTTATTGCACTGACAGGCGGCCAATACTCAAAACAACGGACGCAATTTTGGACTCAATATGAAGCATGTCATTTAAAAAATTATAAACGGACAACAAAAAAACATTTTGGGAACATAGCCTTATACGAAACTACCCACAGACTTAAAGCAGCTAGTTGTAAATGCTTATACATTTCATAAAGAGGTATTCACACTTCAAGATGTTATGTCCTATCCATAGAATAGGGAATAACAAGCTAATAGGTAGGGGTCTGACTGTGGGGACCCCTACCAATGCAGAGAATGCATGCACAGCCAATGCTTTATTCATTCTCTATCGGGCCACCAAACATTTCCAAGTCCACTGTTCTGTGGCCCCAAAAAGAATGAATTAAGCACTGGCCATGCATGAGGCGCTTATCTATCTGCTAGCTTAACCTGGCCATCAAGGGCCACCATTAGAGTGACCAGGGAGGGTTCACTTCTCGGTTTTTATGTATATCCAAAAATGTATGTCAGTACTGCATTTGGGTTAGGGTCATAAAAGAAGGCATGAGCATTATAAGTGGTACATACTTTACACTAATGCCCAAGAGCTTCTGTGTATGCCAGATATACATTGTTATCTTGTTTATCTTTGTCCTATGCATTTACTATATTTATCCAACATTAGAAACCCACTTTCTACATTAGATGTAACATGTTTTAGAGCACATTATAAAATCAGAAGCAATTTTGCTACTTACAAATGCCTCTTGAACACAGTATCTGCAGGTTAGCTATCTTATTTAGAATCACATCAGACACAGATCTAATTTCTCCACTCAATAGCATCATCATTAAAGAGCAACACATCACACACAACATGTTTATCATTTTACCATTCCTTCCTGGGATTCAATTTAGATTATAGTCTGTAAAATCACCATGATCTGTGCTTTAAAAAATGATCAGAGCTGCTTCCTGCAAAATGAGTATTTCATATCATAGAGAAGACAGTTTGCTAGTGAAGCTCAATTAAATTACATTAATACAGAGCAAGAGTCTAGGAGAAGAGTGAGCTGATTCTGAGATCTTATAGGAGAGAATATTCTGTGCAAGACTGTAACAAGGCTAAGTAGGCAGCCGTCTAATGGTGCGTTTACACAGCCAGGAATGGATTTGAAAATAGGAGAAATCTCAGTCTTTCTTTATTACCTGATCCCTGTTTATAGTCTGTTCCTGGCTTTAGCTTCAAAGATCTGTCAGATAAATCTCTCTGTGTAAACGCACCATAAGACAACAGTGATGGAGGGTGGACTTAATTGATTAATAAAATTCTTTGTACAACACATTGATGTTGATGCCAGGTTAGTGCACCATAGGGAAATTTAAGGGGTACTGATGTCAGAAAGTTATACAGATTTTTAAATACAGTGTACTTCTATTAAAGAAAAAAAAAACTTAGGCCCTCTAGTTCTTAAAGCGATTCCGTACCCACAATCTGCTAAACAACCCCCCCCCCCCAAACCGCTTGTACCATAAGATAGCTACTTTTAATCTAAGTTCTGTCCTGGGGTCCGTTCCAAAGTTGATGCAGTTATTGTCCTAAAAAAATTTTTTAAAACTTGCAGCCCTGTGTCAAATTGCCATGACCTTGAGTACCTATTCCCTAAGATTGCGACACCCTCTGTCCCTCCTCCCTGCCCTCCTCATCATTAGGAATGCCCCTAGAACAGTTTCTCCTAATCATCACCTGCGTGAACACTGCACATGGGCTGGATAATTAAGGCACCTGTGTAGTGTTCAGACAGGTGAGGAATAGGAAAATCCTGCCCAGGGGCATTCCTATGATGAAGAGGACGGGGAGGAGGGACTGAGGGGTGTTGCAAGCCTAGAGCATAGACACTCTAGGCCATGACAATTTGACACAGGGCTGCAAAATTGTTTTTAGGACAATAACTGCATTACCTGCCAAAGGGACCCCAGGACAGATCTTGGATTGAAAGCAACTATCCGACAGTACAAGCGGTTTGGGGTTGAGGGGTCAAATTGTAGGTACAGAGTCGCTTTAACAGCTGCTGTATGCCCTGTAGAAAGTGGTGCAGATCCCCATAGCACATGTCTCCTACACTAGACAACTCCTGACATGGACAGAGGTGGTAGCAGAAAGCACTGTGTCAGTGTGGTGAGCCCCCGGATGGTGTTAGAGCGGTGGGACGGCAGATCACTTGCTAGATGTGTGTGTGACGCTAATCCTGTGGATGGCCGAGATACATCCAGACCTTAAGACCTGGTCATGTGACGCCAGTGCCAGGTGGGCTCACAGGTGTGATGGCACACCTGCTTTTAAGGTGCAGTCACGGATGATACAGTCACAGGTGGCCAGACCAGTGTAATGACTCTCCCGAATAGTAGGACCCGCCACCAACAGAAAGGGGAATTGTCCCAAGGTTGTGGTATATATGCTGTGTAGGTGGTAGTGAATAATCACAGACTCCATGGATAACGTTGACTTATTTTACTATTGGCAAATGTGCAACAGATTCACACAATAACCCTTTGAGACACTTCAGCTGTGCAGCTTCTACACTTCAATACATAATATACCACTTCTTGCAGAGCATACTGGACTGTTAACCAATTAGACAATTGCATTTGTTAGCATACCTAAGCTCGTTTTAGGTGGACAGGGAACCATTAGGCCTGAAAAGGGTGAGTGATCTTCATCAAATCAGAGGACTAAAGTACAGACAAAGTCAGGATACAAACAAGTAGTCAGGAACACATGCCGAAGTTAGGAAACCAATAAGTCAGGATAGCTGTCACAGGGTAGGAAGCGAGTATAGGTACACTAGGTATACGCTATAGCAGGTATCAGGCATAGTGAGTGACAAGAAACAAAATCCCAGTCTCAGAGGTTATTGGGGCAGGCAGACAAAAACTTAGACAGACAGATAGAGCTGTCAATCACCGCCAAGGCAAGGAGCTAACCATTAGGGTTCTGGTAGAACGTTCTGGTAGAACCAGAACGTAATCAAAAAGGCCAAGACAGAATCAACCCATGTTCACACTATAGATGACGGAGAAGAGCAGCACGGTATCTGCTCACAGCTGCAGTTCATTCTGTCATAGCCATTAAAATCATTAATTTCAGGATCATATTTGCTGGCACCTGTGAGCTTGAACTCTGTGCTGCAGTATATCTTTTTGTCTATATCTGCGGTATATCTTTTTGTCTTTATATTAAAAATTTGCACAAATCTGGAGTTCTGCAGTTCATTCTGTTATAGATTGGTAGATAGATAGATAGATAGATAGATAGATAGATAGATAGATAGAAAGATATATAGATAGATAGATAGATAGATAGATAGATAGATAGATAGATAGATAGATAGATAGATAGACTCTATATAGAAGAATAGAAGAATGTATCAATGGTTTTAGGTAGGTTTTGGTGTAAAATTGTCGCAGATGTTTAGGCAATCACTTAATTACTAAAAAAAATTGTGACTTCCCCTGTGTTTTGTGCAAAAATTTTAGAACACTGCATAAAAATGTGCAACTTTTTTACACTAATTTTCTGGTGAGAGCAAAGACAAAGTCCCCCCATAATGTACATATACTGTATTATATATATATAAATATACTACACTAAGTGATTCTCATTCATCTCTTGTATAACTTTAGGCCTTTGTCATGTACAAAGCACATCAATGTGTCTGTTTTACTATTAGGTACATATGTTCTTTATCATCAAATAGTCCAGGTTAGGGTTTAAGGTTATGGATACAGTTTCAGTGAATTTTTTTTCAAACACTGTTTTAAAGTATGTTTACACATGGGAGATATAGGTCAGAGATTCTGTAGATTTGTTGAGGATATTAACTAATGAAATTAATTGGGAAAATCTTCAACAAATCTGCAGCATACTGGCATTTTTACATTATAAGGCTATGTTCACAAGGCGTATGAGACCAGCCGTTCCGTGACCCGGCCGGGTCACGGAACGACCGGTCTCTGAATAGATCGTCCCGGCCGGTACTGCATGATCTTTCCACGCAATGATGCGCCCTCATCAGAACTCTCATAGCACACAATGAAGCAAGCGACCATTTTTACTTTATGGCCTTCAATTATTGACAAATAACGGCCATTGTTTGTTTTTAAATGATGGCTGTCCAATAAAAACAGTGAACATAGCCTTAATGTGTCTTTAAATTTTCTCTGCTATTTAGAGAAGCTTACAATATGTCAGACAGACATGTCAAACGTTTTGGTCACTTGGGGTCTGAGTGGGTTCAGACCTTGACCAATGCCTAGATATTGCCAGGAGAAGCACAAGGGGGTACATAACAAAGACGGTTGTGATCTTTGTCCAGCTCCACTTGACAGACTCCATTATAAGTCTATGAAGACTGTTCATTGCACCTGGATGGAGATCTATGGAACCTGCTCATTGCAGCTGGATAGCTATACATGGAGTCTTCTAATTGCAGCAAGATTGAGGTCGCAGCCAGCCAGAAATTGATCTCCTGGTGATATCTGGCTATTGGTTGGGGTCCAAAGGATCAAAATCCTGAGCAATCAAAATTTTGAAAAGTCTGTCTGAAACATCAAAAGTTCTTATAAATGACAGGGATATACGTTAAGAGAGGCTTTGATCTATAAAATATGCATTAGGAATTGTATATTATAGTAGGTGTATCATCTATACCCTAATCAAATTCAACACAAAGACATGAATATCTTACCTTAAAAATTATATTAATTAGTAATGATATTATTAAGGTGAATGGCAGCGGGGTGTAGTGAGGTATTAATACATAGATGGTATAACATTCATAAATTTAATTTCAATCTACTCTCATAATTGCCTGTCAATATCAATACTGGCCTCTAATAAATCTTTGTATAGTACATTACTTTACAGCATTGTACGCTCCAGCTATTTTCATTATTACTGTTACTCTTCACGTACGTTAACAAATTATTTTGACGTTTATTCTCCTGACAACAAGTTTTTTTTATATATATGGAAATGTTAAATAAAGTGTCCTTAAAAAATACATCTAGATTTATAAAGAGATGATTTTCCCATTTGCTAAGAAAGAAAGAATAGAGGGAGCCACTTGGTCTCTGGGGCGGTGTTGTTCTCATCTTAAGAAAGTGATTTTTTACTGTAAGTGTTTAAGTGGAAAGAACATGTCCCCCCTCAGTATGATGGATGAAGCTCCCGCGTTCATTTTTCTAAGTAACTTAGATGACTTTCTAAACCTTTAGGGTATCAATAGGTACAGTGATGTGCTTTAATGAATGTTATTTAACGGAGCTCCTTGCCATGGGCAAATCCTAAAGAAATGCTGGGTTTGATGGATGGATGTTTCCTTCAGACTCAAATCCGATGCAATCAAAGCTTTCTTAATGTCTCAAAAATGTAAATGCTTCAGCAAATGACATGTGGTCATTTTATGCTTTTTCTTTTGGGTGGGAAAGTTTAACTGTCTATAGCTGTATCTGGGATAAAAAAAAATGCACTGCATATATATAGAGCTATTGTCTTTATTAGGTGGTAAAGAGGCTCATGTATCTAGAGGGCAAGTTTGAAACCCTATCCATAAGATGAAACATGGGTAACAGAATAGCTAAAAGTCCCCATGAACTTAACCCCTTAAGGACCGGGCCTGAAATGGCCTTAAGGACCGGAGAAAATTTTATGAATATGACCTGTGTCACTTTATTCATTAATAACTTCGGGATGCTTTTACCTATCCGGCTGATTCTGAGATTGTTTTCTCGTGACATATTGTACTTTACATTTCTGGTAAAATGGAGTCGATACTTATAACGAATCTTTATGAAAAAAACCAAAATAGCGTGAAAAATTTTGAAAAAATGCATTTTTCCAACTTTAAAACTTTTCGGCTTATACAGAAAATGGTTATACCACATAAATTATATATTAAATAGCATTAGCAACATGTCTACTTTATGTTGGCGGCATTTATTAAACTATCATTTTTTTTTAGACAATAGAAAGCGTAAAACATTAGCAGCAAATTTGCAAATTTTCAGTAAGATTTCAAAATCAGATATTTTTAGGGACCTGTTCAGGTTTAAAGTGTATTTGAGGGGACTGTGTGTTAGAAAGCCCCACAAAGCGCCCCATTTCAGAAACTGCACCCCCAAACTCTGCAAAAGCACATCCAGAAAGTTTTTTAACCCTTTAGGGGAGTCACAGAAATAAAAGCTAAGTGTGTAAGAAATTTGAAAATTTTAATTTTCTGTGCAGAGATTTTATTGTAATCCAATATTTTTCATAATTATGAACCTATTACCAGAGAAATGCACCCCAATATTTATTGCCCCGTTTCTGCAAATTATAGAAATACCCCATATGTGGCCCTATTGCGCTATTTGACGCAACCACAAGCCTCAGATATAAAGGAGCGCCTAGTGAATTTCAATGGCTCCGTTATATGTGGTCATTTCTGACTGTACCACTTCAGGTTGGCAGAGGCTCTGTGGTACCAAAACCTAAAAAACACCCCTAAATGGACACCATTTAGAAAACTACACCCCTCAAGGAATGTAACAAGGGGTGCGGTGAGCATTTGGACTTCACAGGTGCTTCACAGATTTTCCAAACAATGTGGCGTGAAAAAAGACAAAATTATTTTTTACACTAAAACGTTGTTCTAGCCTTCAATTTTTCATTTTCACAAAGGGATAAAAGGAAAAAAAAAACACAAAACATGTAGTGCAGTTTCTCCCGAGTACGGAAATACCCCCATATGTGGACATAAAGTGCCAAGCGGGCGCAGGATGAGCCTCCAAAGGGAAGGAGCGCCAATTGGCTTTTGGAAGCTGGATTTCACTGGAATGGATTTCAAGGGCCAAGTCGCATTTACAGAGCCCTCGTGCTACCAAAAAACTGGAAACCCCCCACAAGTGACCCCATTCTGGAAATACACCCCTCAAGGAATCTAACAAGGGGTGCAGTGACCATATGGACCCCACTGGTGACAGGCACAAATGTGGAACAATGTGACGTGAAAGTGAAAAATTTCATTTTTTCACTTTCACGGCACAAATGTGCCCGTCATCAAGGGGTCCATATCCTCATTGCACCCCTTGTTAGATTCCTTGTGGGGTGTAGTTTCCAGAATGGGGTCCCTTGTGGGGGGGTTTCCAGTGTTTTGGCAGCACAAGGGCTCTGTAAATGCGACATGGTGTTCATCATCCATTCTAGCCAAATCCAACCTCCAAAATTCAAATAGCGCTCCTTCCCTTTGGAAGCTTGCCCTGCACCCACATGGCGCTTTATGTCCACATGTGGGGTATTTTCGAACTCGGGGGAAATTGCTCTACACATTTTGTGTGTTTTTTTTTCTTTTAACCCCTTGTGAAAATGATAAATTCAAGGCTAGACCAACATTATAGTGTAAAAAATTTTATATTTCATTTTCACGCCACATTGTTCCACATTTGTGCCCGTAACCAGTGGGGTCCATATGCTCACTCCACCCCTTGTTACATTCCTTGAGGGGAATAGTTTCCATAATGGGGTCAGTTGTGGGGGGTTTCAACTGTCTTGGCAACACAGGGGCCTTTTAAATGCAACATGGCCCCTCGAAATCCATTCCAGCCAAATCCAGCCTCAAAAAAACAAATGGCGCTCCTTCCCTTTGGAGGCTTACCCTGCACCCGCATGGCGCTTTATTTTCACATGTGGGGTATTTTCGTACTCAGGGGAAATTGCTCTACACATTTTGTGTTTTTTTTTTTATCTTTTAGCCCCTTGTGAAAATGAAAAAATCATGACAAGATCAATGATTTAGAGTAAAAATTTTAAAAAAATGTCACTAAATGTTGGTCTAGCCTTGATTTTTTTCCATTTCCACAAGGGGTTAAGAAAGAAAATAAATGCAAAATGTGTAGTTTCCCCTGAGTACGAAAATACCCCACATGTGGACATAATGTGCCATATGGGCACAGGGCAAGCCACCAAAGGGAGACAGAGCACCATTTAGAGGCTGGAATGGAGGATGGAGGCCATGTCGCAATTACAAAGTTCCTGTGCTGCCAGGACAGTAGAAACCCCCCCACAAGTGACCCCATTCTGGAAACTACACCCCATAAGGAATATAACGAGGGGTGCAGTGAGCATATGGACCCCACTGGTGACGGGCACATGTGTAGAACATGTGCCGTGGAAATAAAAAATACCATTTTTTTTTTCATTTTCACGTCCCAAATGTGGCCGTCACCAGGGGGCCATATACCCGCTGCCCCCCTTGTTAGATTCCTTATGGGGTGTAGTTTCCAGAATGGGGTCACTTGTGGGGGGTTTCTACTGCCCTGGCAGCACAGAGGGTTTATAATTGCATCATGGCATCCTCTAATGGGAATGGCGGCCATACCTATTTAGCTGGGGAAAAGGGACAATTCTAATTTATTTGGGGGTGTTAGGCCAATTATTAGTTTATAAGGTTGAAAATGACAGGTGTCCATCAAATTCAAACTGTGTTGATCCAGAGGAAGGCAAAAAAAAACCCTTGTAAGGCAGACGACAGTAGCCTCATCACAGGGAAAAAATTCCTTCCCGACTCCATATTGGCAATCAGAATAATCCCCCGGATCAACGTGACCCCTGAAATAGGAATAAGGGACAGAATTTAGAAAATGTAGAACCCCAATGACGTGTGGTACGCCTTGAAGCAATCCAGTATGCAGCGGCCGGGGTGATCAGGACAGGTGTCCTACTGGAAAATGGTGTCCTTCCTGATCCCCCTGTTACTCCACACTCTGCGCTTCTTCTGGGGTCTCCCGCTCTCCTGTGTGCGGGACGTCACCTGGAAAAGGTTGCTCTGGTGCGATCCGGGGTCCTTCATATCCAGAAGCGCTTGGTCCGCTCCATGGCTGCTAAATATTAGGGCTCTATTACTGCTTCTGATATGTTCGGATCGTGCCGCAAGCTACAGTAGCTCGGGCAGCGAGGGACCAGAAGAGGGGGGTGCTGGTATAAGAGTTATCCCCGTACGGGTGGTATCCTTTATCCAGCAGTGGGAAGATCAGTTCCCGAATGATCTCCCCACTAACTGTGAGGATGGTGGGGGGCATTGTGGGGGCTGGATTCGGGTGTCCCTTCCATCATACACTCTAAGGGTACGTGCACACTGCGGAATGGCGAAAGATAACCCTTTGTGCATTCCGCAGCTGGCACCCACCGTCGGACTGATGCGGGTGCACGTCTCCATCCGTCATAGACTCCATTCTATGCACGGGCATATGTGTTCATTCTTTGGACGGACGATGGAATCCGCCTGTGCATAACATGGAGTCTATGACACGGGTGGAGACACGCGCCTGCATCACTCCGCCAGCGGAGGCCATTTATAACTTTAGGGGACTTTGATCGCCGTGAACGGCTGGCTGGTACCGTGACCACCATTACTTTTTACAGTAATGGCAGTCGGTGCCGTCCTCGGACAGCACCGACCGCCATTTTTCCCGGGTCATCGGGTCACCAATGGCCCGGAAAGGTTCTCTTCGCCGCTATTGGCTGATCTGAACTGATAAGCCAATAGCGGCGATCGTCGGCATTGGGGGGGGTTAACAACCCCCCATGCCGACAGGGAGAGATGGCCTGCAGTGTATTTCTGCAGGCCATCTCTCCCGATCGCATGCGGCCGGTCCGCGGCGCCCTCTTAAAGGACCCGCGTACCGGTACGTCATGGGTCCTTAAGTGACAGTGATCCATGACGTACCGGTACGTCATGGGTCCTTAAGAGGTTAAAGCGTAACTGTCATGTTTTTTTTTATTGCAGAAATCAGTAGTATAATCGATTTTAAGAAACTCTGTAATAGGTTTCATCAGCCAAAAAAGCCTCCTTCTGTACTCAAGAAGCAATCTCCCAGCCTCCCCCCCTGACTTCTTATCTGTGCATTATCAAGCAAACACGTCTTCATTACAGAGAAGCCAGTGAAGACGGGCTCTGCTCTCTCCATTGTAAGCCTATGAAGGGGGGAGGGGCTGAGGGAGATAAGGGAACAGGAAGAGGTGACAGGAAGTTCAGCTGTTTGTAGACTCTCTGGGCACCTAAACCGCAGGATTCTGGGGTAAGAAAGGTCAGTGCTTATCTATGAACTTACTGAGAGAAGATTGCAGGGTGTTGTGCTTTGCAGAAATCCTCCGTGCTCAGTCACTCCTAACAGCCCCTCCCCTCTCCATAGCCACATAATGGAGACAGAAATCCTGCTTCATCTGATGTGAGGGGGGAGGCTGGGAGATTGCTTTTTCAGTACAGAAGGAAACTCTTTTAGTACATAAAACCTATTACAGAGTTTCTGAAAATCGCTTGTACTGTTGATATTTAATGTTTTCAGAAAAATTACCCTGAAATGACAGTTACGCTTTAAGACAAAAGTCGTCCAAACTCACAGACTTTGGGATTTTACTGCATGGCCCTACTGTTCTTGAAGAGATAAGCTATTACCGGAACTATCTTGAAGCGGCTCAACCCTTCTTTATGCCAAAAACGAATGTGTACAGGAACTTCAGAAAAGACAAAGAAGATGTCATCTGAATAAACACTTGACCAACAGCTATTGAAAGTATTGGGCACCTTAATAGGGGTACTCCAACATCAGGCATTAAAAAAAAGAAAAGAAAAAAAAAAGTAAAACTTCTGAATCATATAGTGCTGCCTAGATGCCTGCCACATTTCTAAAATCATCAAAAAAACAAACAAACAAAAAAAAAAAAAAAACATTTATTATAAGGCTAAAATGCCATTTTATGGCACAAGTGGTCTGATACGCATAAATATACTTACAGTACAAACGCTGGTTTTGCAAATGCTTAATTCACATCAGGTTTCTCTGTGCCACTTGTAAAGGGGGCATAAAGGGAGGTGTGGCCGAATGCAGAGGGGGCGCGGCCTCTGCATATGCCGCATTTTATATTTTTCAACCTAAAAGAATATTAGTGAAACCTACACCAGCTTTGAGCTGGTGTAGATATCACTAAGTGAGTGTGGAGGAGCTGCAGTGCGCATAGGATTTATGTAAAGCATAGTGCCTCTTCATGAATACTGTCAGCCACTGCGCCGCAGGGAAAGCCCAGTGCAAAAAAATGACAGAATTAATAATTGTCCCCCCATGTGTTTTGAGGTCTTAGGTTCTGTCTTATTTCTTGTTTGATCAGTTGCTCAGTACTATAATTCCCTGAATATACTTCCCTCAGCTCTTTTATCACAGTCCTTCTACTGTGCCTGCTCACCTCTCTCAGGACTCCTGTCAGATCCCTTCACGAAGCTATAGCAGAACATCTCATTGTACTGCAGACTATTGCATCAGTGAGGTTGCATCCCGTCTGCTATTTCTGTAGAATCATCCAACACAAGTCAGCATGCCATAAAAACACCTCACTTTCTCTAAATGTGACATAAGAGGATTATGTGTTGTGTGAAGTGAGGGTGGAGCCACAGACCAGGAGACAATACACATTTTGTAGTTCTTCAAGTTTCCTTATTTTCCATTTCCTGTAATTGGTAAATTACAAAAAAGCACACCCAACCCAGTTCTATTAGTGATAACACTGTATGAGTAAGGTCTTAGGTTTATAATTTTATTCAAATACAATTTTCTGATACCAGAATACCACTAAAAGGTTTTGCCCCATTTTCATAAAACCCATGATTCTTGAGTTCAAAATCAGCCAGGGAAACTATTCTCTACGTGTTTTTATGCTTCTTTTTATGCTTTAATGCCAATGCCAATAAGCAGCTGGTGGGAGGAGTTTTCTGCTTCTCATGAATATCCAAGATTACTAGGCTCACGCTCATAATGGGGAGGACTACTTATTGTCCATGTTATTTAGGAGTATATCTCCGAATCAGGTGCACAGAACAATGTAAGTGATACGTCATTCTGTTCAGCTTTTGTTATGCCACTCTTAGATAGGGCTGCATAAACCTACTGACAGAGTCTCTTTAAGTCTTGCTTTATGCCTCACTCCCTCCATCATTTTAGTAGCTTGTCCTTAAACCAATTCTATTTTATCAATATCTTTTTGTAGGTGTCAGGAGCCATTCAGCGCACACCACTCCCTGCACTACAGGAGTGCAAGACGGTCTCTCTGGAAGCGCCGATGGCGTCCCTGACAACTGGCTCGGCCGGTTGTTAGGGGAGGACTGAAGGCATTACTGATGTCCGGCCCGGCTTGTTGTTAGGGGTGTGCCAACAGCATCCTTGGTCCTTGCTGTGGCCGGGGACTCATCGCCCCACTAAGCTCCAACCCAACGGCTAAGGTGTCTGCAATTAATAGTAATTGCTGACTGATGGCTGGTACTGCCAGTCAGCTCTGGTTGGGGGCTGGGGGCTGGAGTCTCTGCCCCAATCCCGCCATGGGGCTGTGACTCCAGCCTCCATATGACCACTGCCCCGTCATGCTCCCTTGCCTGCGATAGAGCCTCTTTGAGTGTGACTAAGCTAGCGTTGTTATTCCCTGTTTTTCCTGATTTTGGCTTGACTTTCCGACTATCCCCACAACTTTCAATTTTGTATCGCAATGACCAATAGACTCTGACCTGGCTTGTTGACCCTGAGATATTGTGTTTGTTTTGTCTAGTCCTTGTCTAAGTGTTCCACTTATATAGTGCAGTGTTCAGTTTTCTGGTTGGTTCCGGGCTGCTAAGGAGCCAGCGGTAGGGCATGATTTGTCCTGTGTTCCTGGGTCCCATCCTGACAGTAGGAGAGGTCTCCAGAACTGCTCACAATTAGCTTTCCCTACCACCTGATTGCAGTGGAGACTCATTTTAAGGCTGTCAGAAATCATTACCCCTAAATCCTTCTCTTCTGAAGTTTTTCCAACACAGAACTGCCAAAAATTGCTTTAATTGTATTCTTGTAGTGTCCCACAGTTAAATGCCCCAGGCACCTGTCATAAACTTCTCTCTTCAGTTCAGTGGTGATGAAGGTAGTATTTTATAATTTCACCACTAGGTGTCAGTGTCACTTTTAACTCTTATTATCTCATGCACAGCTAAAGTTAACAAAGGGTTACCATTGTTGTTGTTGTACCATATGTTCTGTGCTGACCTATGGGAGAAACTCTTTCTTCCTCTGCCTATCCCTACTCTCTCTACTCACACACACAGCCCCTGGGGAAGTAGCTAGGTAGCCCAGTGTGGGAGGAAGTCAGTTCAGTGTACCATCAGTGCACTGTCGAGCATCTCCGCAGCACAAACCAAGTTGAGCACTGAAGTCTGTATAAAGATTATCTATTTGCTGCCAAAGTGTTTTATACTATTCAGTGACTGCACAGTAAAGCTGTTCTATTTTTATCACTGGGACTTAGTCATTTTTTCATCCACACCAGCACCTATACACTTTCACCACACACCTTGGGTCATTTTTGCCCTTTCTGTGGGTGGTGGTACTGATAGTCCAGGTGGGTTGATTGCCACTCAGGACTACTGTGACAAGAGTCCAAGGGACCCATCACCGACCATTTCAGGGGGATACATTCAGCTTCTCTGCAAAGAAGGGACTAACATCACTTCACTGGACTAGCACTGGTGTCACAACAATACCATCTTTGGCTGAGCTGTATCATACCACTGATAACATCTCCCTCCCAGTGGTTACCACATTCTCAAAGGGATATTCCCGATATTCCCATCTCAGCTTTTACACTCTGTCCATAGGATAGGAGATAAAAAGCTGATTAGTGAAGGTCCAACTGGTTGGACACACAGCAATTGTAAGAACGGTTACCCTCAGTCTAGTATAATCCAACAGAGAGGTAATGAAATGCAACACTCACTGGTATGCTTTTCTTCTTAATTTATCAAAGAACCATAGCTAAAGGTGCAGGTGAGAGAGGACAAAGGTTACTGTAGTATACTGAAGTATAATGAAGTATGCACGAACATGGAATGGCCATCGCTCACCTGCACTTGTAACTATGGTTCTACAATAAAGTAAGAAGAAAAGCATACTGTGAATGCCATGTTTCATTACCTCTCTTTTGTACCACATTGGATCTACTAGTGCTTTATGCTAAGCACCACCATGCTCTCTTTTGTGACTTCTCAGGCTGTTGCCGAGCAAAGACTCCTACAGGACCCACACCAATAGCCCTAAGTTCAGTTCTTGAAGTAGTTGAATTCTTTCAGAATAGAGTGGGGTGTGCACGTGCATTGCCACTCTCTACGGGAGCTGCCAGAGATAGCTGAGTACAGCATTACTAGCTGAGCTGGGAATGTCTCTTTAAAGGGGAAGTCTGGGCAAAAGTTATGAAAATTACTAATAGACACTTATTATGGGACACACACCTATAGTGCATTTTCCCTGCACTTACTACAGCATGGTGTGTTCATATCTCTGTAAAGTTAGTGATATCATGTGCCATAAACTGCCAACTCCTGCTGCAGCAGTGGGACAGACTGGAGCAGCAGGAATTGGAAGTTTATGTGACATGACATTACCAACTTTACAGAGACCTGAACACGCCATGCTGTGCAGGGAAAATGCACTATAGGTGCGTTTCCCATAATAAGTGTCTATTAGTAATTTTCATAACTTTTGTTGGGTAATAACATATCTTAAAATTATGCACGGACTTCCCTTTTAAGCGTAGGATAAAAAACTCAGCTGAGAAACAGATAAATACTTTTGAATATAGGGTAGTATGCAAATGCTGCCATTAAACATCCTAGGTCATTTGCTGGGAAGGCTGAATGTGTGTGCATTTGTTTCATTGTAATTTGTTTTTGTTTTTTTTTGTACTTTAATATGATGGAAGCCATTTTCCTAAGCTATTTTAACAGCATTTTGTGGTATGCTTTAAAATAAAGCCCCAATGGACATAATCAGAATGAAAATCCCCATTTTATTTTTGTATGGGGCAGATTTCTAAAAATGCTTTGTGAACTTGTGCAGAGGTCAATCCACAGAGAGTGGGAGGCTGTATACTGGTGTCACCTTTTACTGTTATTCTGAACAGATCACTTCCCAGCAGCCCCCTTATTATTTACACAGACAGAACAGGAAATCTCAGCTTAGAGTTTTTCTAGTACGCTATGTATAACACATTTTGTTTATCTAGAATCTGATATTTCAGGACAGATTTATGGACAGGTAAATATATGTAATTTCTGAACATCAAAATCATAAGATTGTGCACAGAGAACCTTTTAGGACATCTCCTAAGAGACAAAGTTTTAAGGCATTTTGTGTTATGATTAGGGATGAGCGAACCTTTCAAAAGTTGGGTTTGGCATGTTCGGCTGGCGTCTTCTACGGTGAAGACCCGCACAGCCAATCAAAGGCTGATTAGGGCGAGAAAGCACCGCGGCCTGTGATTGGCTGAGCAGGCTGTCACTCTTGTCTCAGGAGTGATAGCCTGCTCAGCCAATCACAGGCTGAGAGGGACAGGACAACACCACAGACTGTGATTGGCTAAGTGGGCTATCACTCCTGAGGCAAGAGTAACAGCCCGCTCAGCCAATCACAGGCCATGGTGCTGCCCCATCTTAGTCAGCCTGTGATTGGCTGAGCGGGCCTCACCATAGAAGATGGGACTAGACCAGAGAGCAACCAGGAGACACGGTGGAACCTCGGATAGGTGAAAATAGGTTTATTATTTGTTTTTGTTGTTATTTTTTTGTTTTTTTTCTACATGAGCGGCGCCATCTTCCCAAACCCCTCCGAACTTTACAGAAAGGTCCGTTCGGTAGCGAAACAAAACTTTTTGCAAACTTCGGAACAAATCTGGGTTCAGGTGGCTTGCTTTGCTCATCTCTAGTAATAATGTTTTATTTTATTTTTTTTTGTTACTGAAAGTTTTTTACTATTACATGTTTCTCTGTGTTTTTCTATGTTTTATAATCAACAACTGTTAATCCAGCATCAAAAAGACAAACCTCCAATTACATAACAATCCGTTATCCTTTGTCTCATGGAGGTTACATTACATTTTAATCTGAAACCGATCTAAGACAGCTAATGAGCTTGTGCATTAACCTCATTGCATAACTTGTCAGGAAGACACAGCTGGGCAAGTGACAAGTTCTTAGCAATGCTGCTCTGCGCTAGGAAATGTCAAAAAGCAAAACATCCATAGCTTCGTGTATTATAACATGCAAGCTAATAGTTGCTTCTGTTGTTGCATATCAGAGTGACTACGACCATCATAGCTTAATTTAATACATGCATATTTTGTAAAGGTTGAGCTTACAGCCTCCGCATGTCTTCAGACAAAATGACTTCCTTCTTACTGTGGGAAAGCACATGGGTTTGATTCTTCCTTATTCACCCTTAGAAGGGAGTTTAATGTTCCTGTCTGCCCCATGCCCAGAATTCTCCAAATATCCACATTCCTGAAATGCCAGCTCCTTCCTCATTGTCTCAACTCTTATTTGTTTATCCTGAAAAGAGGCTTTGTCACGGCCCACACTGACCCCACATTTTTCTTCTGACGTCAAGTTTCATTTCTTCATTTAGTTTTCTTCAATATGCGTTTTTCTGTTTTTCTACAGTTTGGGAAAGGTGAGGTTTACAAGAGTATAAAAGAAACAATGCTCTTTCTTTTTCTATTTTCTATAGGAGATGGATAGATAGATAGATAGATAGATAGATAAAGAACCAACGTAACAACTTCACATAAGTGGTTGTCCCGCAGTTTCTGCAATAGGTTCTTAATAATGGAATGCTCCTGGATGCGCTGGATTTCTCTGTGCTAGAGATAGTAGCAGGGTTTTTAGATGAGAATGCACACAGGAGAACAAAGACTGTAAAGATGAAAACATTTGAATGCTCACAATGGGCACATCAAAAAGAGAAAATGATAAACATCCTATTCTCACCTACCTCACTCCCCGGTGTCTCCTGCTGTGTCTTTGGGTCTTCCACTGAACACTCTGGTGCTACTTTAGAGACAGACTTGTCTTGGCAGTGACAGCCCACTCAGCCAATCATAGACTGATGCAGGACACTGCAGTGGACAGTGATTGGCTGAGCAGGCTCTCACTGCCAAGACATGTCCTCCTCAAAGGTAGCCGCCAGATTGTTAAGCTGGGACCCGAAGACTTGACAGGAGGACCACTCTTTATTATTTTCTCTGCAGCTCCAGTAATATCTGAAAAATATATGAATCCTCGAATTACCCCTTTTTAGTTATTATGCTACCTTTTATGTTGCCTATTATGTTACCTTTTTGTGTTACTATATATTTATAGGCAGCGAGCCTCTGACTAATTTTTACATAGTTATCAATTACACTGTATTAATACTATAGATAGCTTAGTGTCTTCCTCACTGATTAACATTCAGGATAAAGCCTGATTTTGCTATTTAAATATTAATAAAATTAACCTTGGAATTTCTTTTCTTAATTACTATTGTATCCAAAGTCTTTGGGTATCCTGCTTAAAAGATCAAATTCCATCCTAACCTCTTCATGGTGCTGTAATCAAGCAATGCAGAAAAGCACTGAAAAACATCACAACAAGCTAATAAATGACAGGACACCTTAAATAAATAACAGATAGAAAGGAGTAATAAATAACAGACATTGATAATATTAGGACCTGATGATCAAGATGTTTTTCTTTAGGTAATTGAGTAATACTACAAGTCTGCTGCTTATTTACTATAATTTATGAGGATGACATTCTCTAAACATTGCTTTAGATTTAAATATTACAAAAAGATGATTAAAAAGATAACTTCACTTTCCTTATCCCCACATAAGATTACAATATTTTGTTATTTTTTATGAAAATAGCCCAATTTTCTTAAATGGCGAGCAGCACCATGTTGGATATGTCTGATATTGAGGCTCATCCCTACTTACTTGAATGGAGCCCCATATGGCTTGAGATCCCTTCCTCACTCCGAGGATTACTATAGGAGCCGTGACATATCCTATGTCCAGGAACGTTCCAATGTAGGTGTTCATATTGTTAACTATAATTACGTCCTTGTTTCTTCTAATTTCTTGTTTTACTGCAGCAGCCAATTGAAAGACATGTGGACATCTCAGGAAATAAACCTATTAACTGCTATGGTAGACTGTTGTGGGCATACTCTGTGAGATGCACTATATGGCCATGTCTGTGAGATGCACTATATGGCCATGTCTTTATGGACCTTACTTGCACTGCACTGGGGCACAGTAATGTTAAAATAATGAAGATCTAAACCCAAACTTGAAGCATACAATTGTCCTTAGTATGCTAAAGATTTAGGATTTCCCTTCACTGGAACTAAGAGACTTAGGCAGACCATTGACAAACAACCCCATAGCATTTTTCTATCTCTACTAAACATTACAGTTGGCACAATGCAGTCAGGCAGGTGACATTCTCCTGGAAAACACTAAACCCAGACTCATCAATAAGATGGGTAGAGAAGTGTAATTCATGACTCCAAAGAACAGATCATCACTGTTTTAGAGTATAGTGGCAATGTGTTTTACACCAATTTCCCAAACTGACTTGTTGTAGTGTTGGCTCCTATTACAGCACCCGGCTGGAATTTATTGAGCTCTTTATAATGACCCATTCTTTTACAAATGAGGTTGCCCAGATGATCTTCAGATCGTCCGAGTGGGCCCATAGGAGACAGCAGCAGTCTATTACTTGGAGGGACGTCCAGAAGACTATCACAATCTGCATTGTTTTCTTTCAACATGTTGAAAGACAATGATCAGCCGACATTGTGCATGTCGGCTGATTGATCCTTTTTTAGCACTAGCTATTACACCAAGCAACTATTGGCCATAATTATGTATGTAAATGTCACTGCAGAAAAGAAGAGGAAAGTAAAAGAGTTAAGCTGTCTCTTTTACCCAATGGGTTGATCCCGTGTTTCTTACAGTACCTCCAGATAAAAACTCCCGAAAGGGTTGTCACTCAGTTCTGCACCAAATGTAAGTTGGTTATTAAACAAATATTGTTTAGTGTTATATCTTTGATTTGTAAATTTTTGATATTTCTCTTTCTTTCTTTATTTCTTTCTTTCTTTTTAAGCTTTTGCTCAGAAATTCAACCGATTCCTGAAAAGTTTAGTTCTAAACCTTCTTGGCAAAGAGGCTCAGAAAATGTTCAAATTGAGCTTGCAGTATGGGAGCTCGTCTTTTATTTTATTTTTCTTGTATTTTTTTTATTTTATTTATGTTATATTTTTTAAATATTCTTTTTTTGTTCCTTCTCAGTATTGTATACTTAGCAAATCATCCCAAAAACATAAAACAGGCCTAAATAACCTGCTTTAACAAGTGCACTGCATACACATAAACACATTTACATAAATATAACTGCTCAGACATTACAAAAGGTTTCAGAAAACCCATGCATTCCTAGAAGAAAAAGAAAATATCTTGATTTAACAAAATATATTTATACATTTGTGTTTCTGCCCATCTTCTCCTACGATAAAGCCTCTTCCAGAAATAAGCGAAGCATATTTTATGCTAATGCTTTCTGCTATTTTTCTATTCAGTGTTTTGTACATGGAAATACACTGTTCCCAAATAATGAAATCCCAGACTGATATCCAAACCTTATGCAGGATTATTTTCCTGACCTCAAAGTGGCTTTCCAAAAAGAGCGCTTATGTACTACTTCAATTTAGAGGTCAAATAATCGGCAGTATTCTGTTAATTGTACAAATATGAGTTGAATAACATAC
The DNA here is from genome assembly GCF_027789765.1 of Dendropsophus ebraccatus. Lineage (NCBI taxonomy): Eukaryota > Metazoa > Chordata > Amphibia > Anura > Hylidae > Dendropsophus > Dendropsophus ebraccatus. Next base: position 68,361,937 of record NC_091457.1, read on the forward strand.
TAAAATCTTGGTTACGGTTCATTTAAAGGGAATATTTTCTTTGTGCGTGATTATGAGGAGTGTGATCTTGCCATAAGTACTGTAGCAGCCAGTTAAAAGACATTTGGACATCAGTATTAAGAAATAAACTTATTGACTTCCATGGTAGACTGTTGTAGGCATACTCTGTGACATGCACTATATGACCAGAAGTATTGGAACACCTGTACATTGTAGCAACAAAAGCTTTTAGGAGACCCCACTCTAGTATTACTATGGAATTTGTGTCCCCTTTGTATTCATCACAGCTCCCATTCTTTAGAGGAGACTACTTACAGTTTTTTGGAGTTTTTGTCCATTCATCTTAAAGAGCATTTGTGAGGTCAAACACTGATGATGCATGAGATGGCTCTTAATCTCCATTGTAATTCATCCCTATTACGCGGAAGGACGGCCAGCAGATTGTCGCTATCTGCATTGTTCTCTTTCAACTTGTTAAAAAACAACTATCAGCCGACATTGTTCATGTCGGCGTATCGCTTCCTTTTAGTATTAGCTATTACACAAGCGATTTTCGGCCATAATGGCCGATAATTGGACAAATACGGCTGATAATTGCTTGGTGTAATAAGCCTTAAGAGGTGGGGCCCGATATCTTTGTCCATTTAGTATATGTAGATGTTATTGTAGAAAGTAAAAGAGTTAAGATGTCTCTTTTACCCAGTGGAGTGAACCAATGTTACTTACCTCCAGATAAAAACTGCCAAAAGGGTGGACACTAGCAACCCTTTGCAAAACACCAAATGGAAGCGGGGTAGGTATATGTAAAATTTGACATGATTTACATTCAGGAACCAGGGAACGTTACGTTACAAAACCTAAGGCACTGTAATGGCTGTGGTACCCTGGACAAACAATGACATTCTTACCACTAAAACAGTATAAAAGGTTATATAGTGTAGTCAGACAGATCATGTGGTTTCCGGTAACTGGTACCTAGAAAGCAAGTCATGTTTACATGTTTGCAGAGGCATGGGTCATCCCTCTATTGAAATAAATAGGAGTTGGAGACAGTTGTAAGCAGGGTTAAATGGGCACAGGCATTACCAATAAATAATGTTAAATCAGCAGGAAGGTACTATACTACATCTTTGCAATGTACTTCACTTATTTTTTGCCTGTTTATGATATGAAATACAGTGCAATAAAATTGGCCACTAAGTGTCTCACTTAGAAAACTGCAGTCAAGGCTCGTTACTAAGGCCATTTTGTCTTTAGTAACAGCAAAAAAAAAGACGAAATGGATGCAGTCAGTCAGTTGTCTCTCTGCTCTGCACATACTGGCCCAGAAGATGAATGTTGATTGGCCAGCAGCCGTACACGCCTACTGTACACTGCTGCAGCTAATTAAACTAACTGATCCAAGTACCCGTTTGCCAGCTCAGAGTAAAATGCAGAATGGGGCGCTAAAACGAGCAGCTGGAGCAACCATATCAAAACTAACAGCACACATAAGTCAAGCACTATATATTTTCTGTTTTTTTTTTATTTTTTATATGTCATGACAGGTACACTTTAACATATAAGTGCCAGTTGTCTTGCAAGAGGGTCTGAAAGGTCCAGTCATTTTTCTTATCATACAAATCTGTACTTTAAGTTCAATTTCATAGCCTTATGTGCAGTATTTTTGTAGATCAATCAGTATTTAAGTATAATATTTATATGTTCATCTTGATTCATTCATTCTCACCATCTTATACAAAACTATTTTTTTCATCTATCAGATATAGTAAAGCTGAGTTTGGTGTCTGGCACATGTAATGGTTAGAGATGAGCAAATACTATTCGATCGAACAGGTATTCGATCGAATAGTACGTTATTCGAGGTATTCGACCACGATCGAATATTCGTGCTAAAACGCAGTAAAAATTTGATTCGCTCGCCCACATCCCCGGGCACTTTTTTCTAGCCAATAAACATGCAGGGGGTAAGGACAGGCACTAGTAGTGGGCAGGACTTAAAAAAAAAACATCTAACTGTGATTGGCTGGCTAAACCATGTGACCTCCTGAATAGAAAGAATAGTGATTTCAGATTCGTCTCACTTGCTCTTTGGAACTAGAGAGGGACAGTCTGTAAAGCAGGGAGAGAAAGGTTTTAGGTGAAGTTAGGTAGGAAGGGACCCCCAAAAGCTCTTGTTAGGGCTGAAACTATATAAAAACAGACATTTACAAGCTGTTGTGAGACAGGCAGTGTGTCTACACTGTATAAGCTGTTGTGAGACAGGCAGTGTGTCTACACTGTATAAGCTGTTGTGAGACAGGCAGTGTGTCTACACTGTATAAGCAGTTGTGAGACAGGCAGTGTGTCTACACTGTATAAGTAGTTGTGAGACAGGCAGTGTATACACACACTGTATAAGCAGTTGTGAGACAGGCAGTGTAGTGTATACACACACTGTATAAGCTGTTGTGAGACTGGCAGTGAATACACACACTGTATAAGCAGTTGTGAGACAGGCAGTGTGTCTACACTGTATAAGCAGTTGTGAGACAGGCAGTGTGTCTACACTGTATAAGCTGTTGGGAGACAGGCAGTGTGTCTACACTGTATAAGCAGTTGTGAGACAGGCAGTGTGTCTACTCTGTATAAGCTGTTGTGAGACAGGCAGTGTATACACACACTGTATAAGCTTTTGTGAGACAGGCAGTGTGTCTACACTGTATAAGCTGTTGGGAGACAGGCAGTGTGTCTACACTGTATAAGCAGTTGTGAGACAGGCAGTGTGTCTACACTGTATAAGCTGTTGTGAGATAGGCAGTGTATACACACACTGTATAAGCTGTTGTGAGACAGGCAGTGTGTCTACACTGTATAAGCTGTTGTGAGACAGGCAGTGTATACACACACTGTAGAAGCAGTTGTGAGACAAGCAGTGTGTATACACTGTGTAAGCATTGTGAGACAGCCAGCGTGCATACATTGTATAAGCTGTTGTGAGACAGGCAGTGTGTATACACTGTATAAGCTGTTGTGAGACAGGCAGTGTGTCTACACTGTATAAGCTGTTGTGAGACAGGCAGTGTGTCTACACTGTATAAGCTATTGGGAGACAGGCAGTGTGTCTACACTGTATAAGCAGTTGTGAGACAGGCAGTGTGTCTACACTGTATAAGCAGTTGTGAGACAGGCAGTATGTCTACACTGTATAAGCTGTTGTGAGATAGGCAGTGTATACACACACTGTATAAGCTGTTGTGAGACAGGCAGTGTGTCTACACTGTATAAGCTGTTGTGAGACAGGCAGTGTATACACACACTGTAGAAGCAGTTGTGAGACAAGCAGTGTGTATACACTGTGTAAGCATTGTGAGACAGCCAGCGTGCATACATTGTATAAGCTGTTGTGAGACAGGCAGTGTGTATACACAGTGTGTACACCCACTGATAGTGTATATGGCTGTATACTGTAATTGTGGGATAATACCTTTTATCTTGCTACCACAAATTTGTGCAGTCTGAGTCCAGTGAAGGCGCTGACCAGCCCTTTATTTCTATTGTAAAAAAAAAATTCTATATCTGTTATACAGCTGTATAAAGTGTGTGGGATAATATAGCTGTTAAGTCGCTTCTACTGATTTGCGCAGTGTGCGTCTAGGGAAGGTGTTGAACCGGCCTTTATTTCTATTGTAAAAACAAATCTATATCCGGTATCTGTCCACGCTAATGTAGAGGAAATAAGTTGTTTGAGTATTTTTTCCATTATACAAAGCGGTTACATTGTGTTTGGAGTCTATAGTTGATAGTCTGTGATAGTGGCGTAATACTGAAAGTGCATATATATATGCAATATATTCATGTGTGCAATTCACATCACTGGCTGGGCAATATATAACTCTGCAAACAATTGTATTTCACAAGTGTACTGAATAAACAAGAAACAAACATATGCTAATATTACGCACCACCTAAGAAGAACCACTAGACCAAAAGGTACACTTGTGCTTTACGTTCATGTATCCTAGCATGCTTCCCCTGCTGTCCCATATGCATTCCAGAGGTGTTGGCATCATTTCCTGAGGTTTCATTAGGCACTTGGTGACCCCCTAGTGGTCGAATCTTGATTTTCAAGTCCCAAGGATTGTTCTCCCATAGACTATAATGGGATTCGATATTTGATTGAATAGACGAATATCGGGATCTATTCGAATCAAAACAAATCAAATATTTCACTATTCGCTTATCTCTAGTAATGGTGAATGAGCTATGAAGCCATGTACACAAACCCTGTACAACAGTTCATATTACAGACCTCTATTTTTCCCACAGTATGGCGCATCTTGAGAAAACCTTCATAATACAGTATGCAATGAATGTTCTTACTCAGATTCTATATGAACCAATTAAGATGTATGGCAGAATAGACCTAAAATAATCAATGGGCATCTTATTATGGTCCAGAACAGAACAGATCAGTACAGCATTTACATGAGGTCTAACTTATGGAATTATGCCAGTTAAGTGATACAGTGCTAATCACAGTCAGAGCTACTACATCTGTAAATTCTATTCTGTTAGAGTAAGGACAGTAGGGGATAGTTCCCTGATGACATTGCTGCCAGTAAGGAACATCATTGTAGCTTGATCGCATAAACTTCTTAAGACAACATGGGGACAGGTGTGATAACTAATTGTGATTCCAGGTGCCCTGGTATCGTCTTTCCCCTCATTACAGGACTGATAGCGCTCCTTTAACATAAGGTCACTTTTGGCAGTCCATGAATTTGACATCCTGCGTGTTTCTCAATGAAATATATGTGCACTGCAATATTTTCCATACGTTAAGAAACCTATAATGACCACTTTGTCCACCGCAGAATACTCACAGAGCAGCTGCAGAAACTCTCAGGAAACAGAGCTGTCAATCATCATTCTAGTTCATGAGCTTGGACGTCTGCCATTTATGAAGTAAACAGCTGATGTAAAACTGTGTGTCTGAACTCTCACATATTGTACAGGGCGGCTTTACACCACTTCACATGTGAAATAGAAATGTGAAATATATTCTTTCATAAAAGCTGTCAGGATCCCCTCCCCCAGGGACCTTAGTTCTAGTGTATAGTAGAAAGGGTGTAAATTTTCTTTATATGTCACTTATTATACATACCCCCCTCCCCAGGTATAAGAAGAGTTGCAGACCAATATTTTATTGTACTTTCTTTGTATGACAGCACAAACAAATAACTGTATTCATTATGAAAAGTCAGTTGGTGTTATAGTGTTCCTCCACATTTGAATATTATTTTATCATTTAAAGGGAATGTGTCATCGGAAAATATATATTATAAAGTAATCCTGAAAACTTGCAGTTTTCATTTTCACCACTGGGGCTAAAACTAAAGGACTTACTGTATTATATGGCACAATATTGCAGGGAAAGCAACTGCCTGTCAGTTCAGCGTTCACTCCCCCCTTGTTCCCTGCCTATGCTATTACATGTACAGACACCAAGCAGGGAGCAGCAGTAGAGGTTGCCCGGATGATCCTTAGATCGTCTGCTGCCGCCCCTCTCATTACACAGAGCGATGCACAGCGGACCATTGCTGCAAAAATCAGGATCTTTCAATATGTTGAAAGATCACAATAAGCCGACATTGTGCATTTTGGCTGATTGTGGCCATTCAACATGTACTATTACACGAAATGATTGTTGGCCAAGTAAGGACACTAATAATTTTGTGTAATAGGGCCTTAAGCTGAGACTTCCTGTTGTGTCTGTGGTGATAAGAGGAGGCTTCTGCAAAGTGATCTGTACAACATCACAACATCAGGTGACACCAGTATACATCAATACAATACAATAGCGGTTCAGGGAAGAAAAAGCGCTGCACCTCACACCTATGGCTGATACTAGTGCCCCTAGGCTAAATAAAAAACACATCAGAATTTTGTGTATGAATTGATCAAGCCATACTGCCCCATGTACCATCGTGCAGGTATCTGATACACATGGGTCCCTACACTAAGTCCACACCGTGCCAGTCAGTGGCTACCAACCCCGCAGGCGTGCACAGTCAGGGATTGGGGGCCATAGGAAGGCCCTGCGACCCCCATGCCACAGGACCAGACCCAAAAACACCACACCAGAACCCGGCCAGCACCGCCGGCGGAGAAGGTCGCCCCCAAACAGCACAAGTCTGGATGAGGTATTGCACTCACCATAGCTGCTGCAGACAGAATGGGAAAAGACAGGAGGGATTAAAACCATGTGCACTCAGGTGTCTCCTGCTAATTGCGGTCATGTGGGTCTCACCAGGAGGAGTGCAAAACACGGAGAAAAGAGAGAAACAAAATGCGGTTCAGGGAAGAAAAAGCGCTGCACCTCAAACCTATGGCTGATACTAGTGCCCCTAGGCTAAATAAAAAAAACACATCAGAATTTTGTGTATGAATTGATCAAGCCATACAATACAATAGCAGCTCCCTGTGGAATGACCCTGTGACGTCCCACAATAAAATACCACCCACCAATATGTGACGTCCCACACTCCACCAGGAGTATGGAAGGTCAGCTGGGTATTGATTTACACCGCCTCCCTGTCTACGTGGGCACAGGAAGACTGGTAAAGCAGCCACCAGCTTCTCGTTAAGATATAATAATACTATATTGGGCCAGAAGCCAGCCCCGAGTGGATAACGTTAGCTTGCGAACAAGGGCGTGCGGGTACGTTGATCGAGCCAAAAGAACAGCCACAGATTAAATAGGATGTTTAATTGCCTTAAAGTGATACTGTCACCCCCTATTTGCATTTTGACTGATCTCCACAGGTGTAAAGGGTAAATGTCACAGCTTTCCTTACTTTTTTTATATCACACCTCATGGTGCTTGTTCTGGTAAAAAGTCGTTTTTATCACCTGTGGATTGGTGTATGTGGGCGGGGTCTCACGGCCTATGTGTCAAATCACTCCGCCCCTAGCGCCACTTAACCCCGTCCCATCCCTGATGTCATCGACACATAGGCCCCACCCCCTCATCGGCCATTGGTGTGGGGCAATCTAGGGGGTGGGGCCTAGAGCTTTAGGCTGTCCCTTTCAATGTCTGCTGAGGAGGCAGGGCCTATGCGGTGATGACGTCACGGATGGGGGCAAGGCTAAGTGGTGCTAGGGGTGGGGTGATGTGGCACATAGGCCACGAGGCCCCGCCCACATATACCAAATCAACAGGTGATAAAAATGACTTTTTACCAGAACAAGCACCATGAGGTATAATAAAAAATATGTAATGAAAGCTGTAACATTTACCCTTTACACCTTTGAAGAGCAGTCAAAATGCAAATAGGGGGTGACAGTGTCACTTTAAGGGCGCACTAAACAACACACAATATACCACAGAATAATATATATGTGGTCAGAGACAAAGTACAGGTGGTAGCACAGACAGTTTTGGCAATCGGTCGTTACCGTAATTTGCAGGTCTGTGTAGTAAAGCGAAGCATGGGAGGCGTGTGCTTGCTGCGTTGATTTTCAGGAACATTTTCGACCTATAGTCATGGCCTCCCAGACAAAGAACCATGGCTCCTGCCTAGCCCCTGGTATGTATACGCCTGGCCGACACGCCCCTTTCCCAGGTGTTGGCTGGTCTCAGCTACTCCCCCTTGGGCTTACAGCCCAAAACCCCTATAACCCCATAGTAGATCATATCTTCCTAGCACCGGGTGATAGGGAGATGGTTCCATTGGGTCCGGCTGGGCCCCTAGAACGTTTGGAGACCAAACACAACTCCTCTGCCCAGCTCGGTCTACCAGTTCTCCGTATCTCCCTATCCCGGGGTCCCAGAGAGGAGTGAGACCCAGGAGGACATTTGGGTGGGTCAGACGATTCAGAAGATATACTTTTCATAAGGCTTGACCGCACGGAAATTCCATAACTCGTTATGGAATTATGATGCCACTTACTCCGCAGATATTTGCTCTGATCTAGGTAGGGGAATTTGTTATCAGGGTTTCTGGTGCCTATTGGTATATCAGAGTGGGGTTTTCACACTTAAGGACCTGGAGGGCTCTGTATGCTAGGCCCCCATGCTGAGTATGGCTTCCTGGCAGATGGTGAGCTCTGGCCAATCATTGACTGCCCCTTATATCTCCAATATAAATAGTTATAACAATATATACACCTCTATACATATTGGTGAACCATACTCCCTTTTCCTTACAGACTCCTTCAAATGTCACAGAGTACGCTCAGTAATGTTTCACAATTATCTCAAGGGGACAGAGTCTGTCCATTGTTGTTTATGTCCATGAGTGATTGTTTATGTCCATGCTGTGAAGAATGTCATTAAAGGGGTTATCCAGTGCTACAAAACATGGCCACTTTCTTTCAGAGACAACACAACTCTTGTCCCCAGTTCAGGTGGGGTTTGCAATTAAGCCCCATTCACTTCAACGGAACTGAGCAGCAAAACCCCGCCGAAGCTGGAGACAAGAGTGAGGCTGTCTCTGGAAGAAAGTGACCATGTTTTTGTAGCGCTGGATAACCCCTTTAAATTCTCTTAAAAATAGCCCAGGCAAGATGGCGGCCCCCATTACAATGTATAAAAAGTAAAAAAAAAAATTGCAGTAGATTGACTGTGTAGATTCTTTGAAAAAAAAGTTCACACAACATATTTTTTCATTTAATAGCGGCCATTGTAACACCGGTTGTTATTAAATGAAAAATACATTGCATTGATTGTAATGGAATCCTGGCCAGAGTGTATACACTGGAGTAACGGCTGCGATGAACTTCACTGACACCGGATGTTCTATGACATGGCTGTGTCACAGAACGGCTGGTGTCATACTGTGTGTGTGAACCCGGCCTATAGTAGAATACTAAAATCAATCAAAAAGAATCTCCCGAGATTTGTTTTGGGACTGATTCTCTAAACCTGTCAGGTTTGTGTCTGCCCTCATTTCCTTGCAATTGCCCATGTAAGCATATACTGGAGCATTGACTTCTGTCAATGGCAGTGCCAGGGAGTGCCAGTGTCTAGGCCAACACGAGTGTAACTAGAAATGGCTTGGCCCCATAGCATGGATTGCCAATCTATGATCCAAACCCTAAGAGAAAATACAATATTTATATGACTGGCAAAGATGTCTACTCTATGGGAAACATTTATTATCGGGTGCAAGAGGGAACGATTGGCACAAATAGCAAATGTTCCCATAATTTATGCACAAACAATTGTTTTGCGCATAAATCATTTACATAGCTCATGCAGAAAGAGAGTGGGTGCGGACACACACAGAGGGGGCGAGGCCTCTGTGTGCACTACATTTTCCGGTATTTTGTTCAACAAAAGAGAGAGAAATCTAGAACAGTTCTGAGTTGGCAGGGATTTTACTGCCTATGCAGAGAGGCTCCAGTGCGCATAGGATTTGTGTAGAGGTGTTACGTCTGTGCAGCCTGTGAGCCTGTGTGTCGCCAGAGCATTTTTACCAGCGCAAGAAATATCTGTCTTTATAAATCCCCCTCCCCCGCCAATGTGTGTACATAGACACAGAGTTGGACACACTATGGACACAGTGGGAACTGCTGCAACTGCAGCCCACCTAACTCCACCATAGCCACAGGCAGCAGTGCCTTAATGACACACTGCAGAAGAGGCAGGAGAAGTAAAAGATATTTAATAGAATCCCCAGCTGTCCCACTAGTCCACAGACATATCCCAGTATTGTGTTGCGGGTAGGATACGTGGCAATATACCATACTTCAGCATCTATCTGGCCTTATGATAAATTGAAGGAATCTCTTCTTCGTACAGACTTTTTACAATAATGATATGTGTTTTTGTCTGCAACATTGTTGCTGGTATCTTCTGTCTTCCCTTCTTCTGTGTGCTGGTCCCTTCTGTCCCTCCCCTTCCCTTTTTGCGTCTGTCTATGTGCTGCAGTGAAAAGGAGAGGGTTAGCTGTATCATTATGACTGAGGACAATAGTAACAGTTGGGCTCAACAGACCTGGTCAGGGACGTAACTAGGAATGGCTGGGCCCCATAGCAAATTTTTGATTGTCTCTCGTCACTGGCCTCAGAATGGTAGTAGCTCTCCCTGGGACGCAGCACACATCCATTATAGGTATTCCTAATATCCCCTCTGTAATGTGGTTTTGCAAGGGATGAATACACAGACTCTGGGATGACTGTAGACTAATGACTTTTACTTGGCAGTCTCTTAAAGGCACAGTACAATACCTAAATAACTGCGTTCACAAGGTGCTTGAGATTTAGTTTGCCAGTAAGTTCCTTTTAAGAGGTTTTAAATATCATACGGTGGCAGATAAACTGAGATACGAGTACCTTAAGTTTCATAAAGTGTCTGGAAGTTACTGTTAGAGGACACCTATGTGAGGCTAGGGGGACTACCTGTAGGGGAACTGTGTAAAGGGGCTTTTACACGGGGCAATTATCAGCCAGGAGGGGACCTGTCTAAAGGGCATTTTACATGGGCCGATTGTAATCCAGGAATGTTGCTAGAAACACTTCTTTGGCCGATGATTGGTCTGTGTAAAAGTGACAGCGATCAGCCGAGGACGGGTAAAACACTTGATCCTTAGCTGATCATCTGTTTAGAGCAGGCTTCAAAATATACAGTCATCAGCCACACATCTTCAATGAATAGCGGCCGCAGAAAACTGACATGTCAGTTTTTTGTGTGGCCACTAGCGATCCCGGCCAGAGTGTATACTATGGGGGACATTTATTAAGTCCGACGTTTTTTACGCTGGACTTAAAAATGTCCCCGTATCTCTGGCACTACGGGGATTTATGTAGAGGCGGACTGCCTCTAGATAAATCCTGTGCGCTCCGGTGCGCACAGCCGAAAACCTATGCCAGCTGAGGACTGGAGTAGGTTTTCTGCGTATCTCTGAGTCCACGCCCTCCGTTCCGCCCCCTTCACACACCCTTCCCGCCCCCCGGCGTAGCCGGCGGAAAGTGCCGATTTACGAATATTTTATTCGCAAATCGGCCATTTGCAAATAAAATCATGCACAAATCAGCACTTTCTGCTGAAAAAAAAATGTACGCATGTTGATACACTCCGGCCGTTATTCCCTCTAGCTGCAGCACAATGTAAGTTAAGTATTAATCACGGCCGTGTTGCAAATTGGCAACAACGGCCGTGATTAATACTTAACTTACATTGTGTGAACATGTCCTTGAAGTAGATACGCATTAAACTCAGAAATTCTACATTGTTAAATTGTTAAAGGATCAGTTTCAAGCATATCATAAAGAATCTCAAATTAGCTAAATCACTTGAAAAGACCCCCACTGACTAAATTCCCAGCCGAAAACCTCAATATAATCTATTTCCAGGTTTCTATCTGTCTCTCTTTGCACAAGCCCAAAACCTAAAGTTCTCAATGTTTTCAGCCAACAGAATCTACAGAGAACGAAAAGTGAGATTTACGCTCGGAGCCTTGGAAATAAATCCCTTTATTTAGATTAGGTTTCCATTGAAATGGCTTCTGCTTGTAATTAATCATTTCAATGTGTTTATATATCTGTGGGTCACCGGAATAAATTGAATTACTAATAATTGTACTTCTATCCCGCTTTTCTTGGGGGAGGAAAATAAATTGTCTTTTTTTTCTTCTTTCCGTTTTTACATAAAACAACTTGTGGAATAAATATTATGTCAATGGCTTTTTGGAAAAGGCGCTGATGATTGACCAAAAGGGGTTAAATTGTTTGAAGATATTTAGCAATGAATTTAAAGGGTATTCCATGTCATACAACCAGCTGGAACTCTGGGCAGGTCACACCCTTGCTCTCATGAAGTGACTGAATGATATCTGAAACATCTCAAATTTAGGAAGTATAAATTATAAATAAAAATAAATGCATTATCTGATAACATTATTAAAAGTTATAGTTTTATCTGGGACCCGACCACATATGTGTCAAATGGATTTTATTGATGGAAAATGATGTGACAACTTCTTTGCCAAAAATGTGCATCAGTATTCTCAGGGTTGACAAACTTCCCATATGATGATATTACTCACCTAGCCCTGTTCCACTGCCACATCTTTCTGAGTGGCTGCAGTAAACCCCCCCCCCCCCCCCCCCCCGCCGCCACCACCAACACCACCACCCCACCCACCCAGTTTGCAGCTCTTCTCCCTCTCCCCAGGGGTACTAGTGGCAGATCAGCAATATTGTAGAAAAGTGTAGATGTTTGAGGGTATTTTATTATAAATATAGCAATATAGCATCAAACACTAGTTTGTAGTGAAATATGTAGATGGAATTCAGTATAAAGTCGTTACATATGACACTTGTGGGGCCATGGATAGTAAATATTTTGATTTTTGGCCAGGCAAATAAGCTATGTCCCCCATTAATGTTACTCTGTTACTGGAAGAGAAGTTCAAAGAGCAAGCACAGAACACAGGTCTTGGAGGGGTGTAATCAATTATCATGGTTGATGTAAGTGTAAAAGAAAGACACCTGTGGAGTAAAGTCTTCACCTTGGTTCCTGAGAGGGAACTTTGTGAAAGAGGCTTGGCACAATCCTTGGATTTATGAAAGGAAGTATTTTGTCATTACTCATTCTTTCATTAGGAGGATTTAGGGTTGAAATGGCTTAAAACTGGCACAGAAAATATTGCAGATTAATAGAGCCGCCTCAGTGTAGTAAAGCATCTGATTTCTGCTTCACTATACATGGGCTCCATAAAGCAAAGATGGGACGATTAGCATACAAATAGACAGTTTCCTGATTAAAGCAGCAGCAGTCTAAAAACCTACAGTATGTGATAAGAAACCTAGAGTGAAGAATAGAATATACTTGTGGTGCTGTCGTCTTAAAAAAATCCATTCTCTATCTATGTATGTTTTTTTTTTTTAACAAGCTAGCAAAGTGGACCACAGTTGGGTATAGACAAACCCTGTAACACTTCCCTCTCTTACCTGTGCCCAATAATTTTAGAGAGAAGGCCTCTATAAAGTGCTTTGTTTGTTAAAAGTAAGGGAAAGAATCACACATTTTATTATATAGCTCCATGTTCCCTGTAGACACTGTAGACTCTGGGACTTAAGTGCATGTTGGTTAGCTGGTGAAATGCAGTGGGGCTAATGGTTACCAGTAGCATTTGCAGTTTTATAGTTGTCTAGCCAGATTGAAATGGGTCAGTTGATTAAGCAGCAAAATAAAATAAAATAAATAATAAATCATTAATAATTATGTATTAACCAAGAGCAAGCAATGGACATATGTACTGCATTGATCTCTATGAACAATAATGGTATTGCTCATAGAAGTCCCCTAGAGGGACTACAAAAATGAGAGGAAAAAAGAGTTTTTTAATATAAAAATAAACCAATTCAAGTTAAAATCACCCCCCCCCCCCACACACACACACACACCTTTTCTATTGGTTAAATTAAAATATAAACAAAAAATAATAAACATATTTCTATCTCTTGGTGTGCAGGAAGGGTTAACTGCCAGGACCCAGCAGAAAACAAATTGTCCACTCGCATCTGGGGCGCAGGTGTTCAAAAAATAGGCACTCTAATAGCTGAACTGCATCTGAGTCTGAACGCGATGCTAAGAAACGAGTGTCAACCTTATATTGTCATGAAAAACAAAGGTAATTTATTTTTGCCCAAATAAATTACGTTTGTTTTTCATTACAATATAAAGGTTGACACTCGTTTGTAAGCACCACGTTCAGACTAAGATGCGGTTCAGCTATTAGAGTGCCTATTTTTTGAACACCTGCGCCCCAGATGCGAGTGGACAATTTGTTTTCTGCTGGGTCCTGGCAGCTAACCCTTCCTGGTCATTTCTACTCAACGGTCGTTGTGGTCCCTCCAGTGTGCTGCGGTGATTCACCTCATGCGAGTACTAGCGTTGTGCCTAATTGCACAACCCTAGTAGGTGAGTGTATAGTCTGCCCTCCTTGGGTATCTCTTTTGCTCATTTATCTCTTTTTTCTGACTATATTGCACCAGGAAGCGCCCTTCTGTTTGTGCTTTGCTTTAGTATCTCTTGGTGTGAAATTGCTCAAACTATTAAATTATAGTAAATGGGGTAAGCACAAAAGGTTGGCAAAGTGCCAGATATTTATTTATTTATTATTTTATCAAAAAGTCATATATATGCTGACTGTTCAGGTTCAGCAACGTTCTCCAAACTATAGGGCTCAGAATTTGTCTTTTAGCCTTTGGAGACGTTGGATGCCACCTTGAGGATGCCAGGAAAATAGCCTATTGTTGTATCAATGTTTTACAGGGCAGAATTCAACTTCTTAAAGGGGTAATCCAGCGCTACAAAAACATGGCCACTTTCCCCCCTACTGTTATCTCCAGTTCAGGTGTGGTTTGCAATTAAGCTCCATGAGTTTCAAAACACCACCCAAACTGGAGACAACAGTAGGGGGAAAGTGGCCATGTTTTTGTAGCGCTGAATAACTCCTTTAAGCCACCAGGATTCAAATGCTGAGCATTCGGGTTCGGAGAACATTGCCAAATGCAAACCGTCCACTCAACACTAAAAAAAAACACATGTAAGTTGTGCAGCTTTCATTGTAAATTTGTGAAAAATCTGTATCCACTTGTGTTTTCAGTTGGGGAAATGGGAATATGATCTGCCAGATTCCTTTAACAGTGGCTGATATTATTTAGCTACAGAATATTGTAAAATATGTAGCCTGATCCTTCTTACCCCAATAGTCCCTACTTATAAGTACCACCAGCCATTGCAAGGATGAAGTGATGGCGGTCAGGACCAAGCCATGAACTATGGATGCATTATTATCTGCTTATTTGTATAGCCTTGAACAGATACTTTTACATTTACAGTAACTGGTTCATATCAATAGTAGTTTCAGAAAAGAAAAAAGGAACTTTTGGATGATAATAGTATTTTCCAAACCTTTTTATAGAAATACTTAAAGGTGTTATCTTTTGGCTGCCGCTGATAGAGACAAACAAAAGCTAACAAAAGTCCTATGGGTAGAAAGGATATTGTCATATCTTTAGGTTACAAACCAGGAAACGGACAGATCAACCGCCATGTATTGTCCCAATCATCAAGGACAGTCATGGACAACAGACTTGTTGATTGGACATGTTGTGTTGTTCTCAGATACAATGGGAACCAGGCTATCAATGTCTTATTTATGACAAAAATTATCAAAACTGACTGCAAAACAAAACAAGTGATAACTTTAAGTCCACCAGACCACGTATGTCCCAGATAATATACTTCCTTCCCAATGATTTCTTCCAAATTGTTTAGAACATAATGTCAATATTAACATTTCCTTTTTTTATATATGAATTAGACAGTGGTATTAGAGGACAGATAAACCTACAAACAATTAAATGTATAAAAACCAATATGTAGCGTTAGTTTAGGGTTCTTATCGATAGTAAAGTGCTCAGTGATGTACATAGAGAAAAAACAGAATAAGTATCAAAACTGCAGCTATTATGCAGGATATGAATGGCCAGGGCTTGTTTATTCCTCATGTTTTTGTGGGATAAAAATAAAGGGGGAAATTTATCAAGAGCTTTGCGCCTATTTTTTGATGAATAATTGGATTTTTCACCCATTTTTTTTTTTATCTATTTATGAACCATTATTTGGCAGGCGAATATTTTTGGTTGCAAATTTTTAAAATCTGCCTGTTTTGAGTATTCACCCAAAAATTTGCATAATCCGGGGTTAGCGCCCAAATTATCATTTGAGACTTTTTAAAAAGTTGCACAAACAGGTGCAGGCCTACATTTGGTCAGTACCAGGTGAATATGCATGCGCGAATTTTGTGACTTTTTCTGCAACTTTTTAATTAGATACATTCACTATGGCAGTGCTACATTTTAATAAATCAGTCACAAGATATTGGAACAAAATACACACCAATCCTCATTAGAATAGTGGCCTATATTAGACTCCTTCGTAAATGTCCCCCAAAGTGTTTGTTAACACTGCAGTGGGCCCTGAGTAAAGGATTTCTGTTTAGGTTCTCTGGGGCAGCAGAACATCGGCACAGGGTGCCTTTATGGCAGATATACCCTTGCTTTGCTATATAACAACCTTTAGGATTCCTCACTTTTCTCCTGCTGCTGCAGTTCTGGTTTCACACTTCATTTCTGCTTAAAGTGACTCTGTACCCACAATCTGACCCCCACAAATTGCTTGTACTGTCCAATCGCTGCTTTTAATCTAAGATCTGTCCTGGGGTCCGTTTGGCAGGTGATGCAGTTATTGTCTTAAAAAAAACCTTTTAAACTTGCAGCTTTGTGTCAAATTAACGTGGTCTAGGGTGTGTGTGCCCAAGCCTTGCACCACCCCTTCACCCCTCCTCCCCACCCTCCTCATCATTAGGAACGCCCCTGGCTAGCATTTTTCCTATTCATCACCTGTATGAAGACTGCACATGTGTTGGATCTTTAAGGCACCTGTGCGCTATTCAGGCGAGTGATGAATAGGAAAAATGCTGCCATGGGGCATTCCTAATGATGAGGAGGACGGGGTGAAAGGACAGAGAGGCAGTGCAAGGCTTGGGCACTCACACTCTAGGCCACGCCAATTTGACACAGGGCTGCAAGTTTAAAAGTTGTTTTTAGGACAATAACTGCATCACCTGCAGAACGGACCCCAGGACAAATCTTGGATTAAAAGCAGCTATCCGGAGGTACAATCGGTTTGGGGGATGTCAGATTGTGGGTAAAGGGTTGCTTTAAAATCCATCCATTGAGGTAACACATCTGTACAGGGATACTGCATATCAGTGCAGTAAGGTGAAACACACAAAAACACATGTCACTGCCTTAAGAAGATTAGGAGGAGAAGCATGGCTGAATGAGCTTATCGACCTTTTTAGATATACACAGTAGTACCAAAATGTTAATCCAAAAAGCTGAACACCATTTAAACTTTTTGACTGACTTGAGTCATGATATGACAGTGTTATGGTCAGTGGGCCTCTGGCCTAGTATGTCTTCCCCATACCACTAACTCCTCCGTGCTACAGCCAAGTCTGATCCCCTGTGTGTGATAATGGACATGTTACCTCCAGCCAGAGACAAATTGTTGAAAGAACACCGTAAAATGCATTGCAACAAATCCAGAATTTCCATCCGCTCCACAGTGCTGCCTGTTGCCAGATCTCAGATTTCTGACCCATTAACTAGTTTTATTTGCCTTATTGTTTAAAATACAGCAGTAAAGTGTGTTAGTTCCTGTGATGTTATGTTATGGAGCTATTCCCATCAGGTCGTATAAACTTGTTCCCTATTGAATGGCTGGTTAGCAGCAACATCCTGTACTGGATGTAGTTTTATACTGGTTATATCATATTCTCTGTAAACAGACATACAAATCAAAAAATTGTCAGCACATGTTAGGCGTATGTTTTGGATGGTGAAAATGTTCATCTTCTTTACCAAGTGTCTATAGCATTTTTTTTTTCTTTGTCCATGTTTCTCAGTGAGGCTGCGAGGCCCCTGGTTCTCCAAAAATAATGTTGAAATTATTTTTGTTTAGTCATGCAAAATTAACTATAAAATAATCACATTAATAAGGGCATCTTAAAGCTATGTTCACACATAGGGGGAGATTTATGAAAGGGTGTAAATATACACTGGTGTAAACTGCCCACAGCAACCAATCACAGCTCTGCTTTCAGCTCTGGTAGAATAAAAGAGGAGCTGTGATTGGTTGCTGTGGACAATTTAACCCTTAGACGACCCAGGGCGTATAGTTACGCCATGGAAGTCTGTCCCCAGACGACCTAGGGCGTAACTGTAACCCTGGGTGTTTCTCCTGCTATGAAGCGTGCTCCGGAGCGGAGTGCGCTTCATAGCAGGTGGGGGCCGGCTGCAATCAGCAGCCGGGACCTCACCGGTAATGACACGCTGCAGCGATCGCGCTGCCGCATGTCATTAACTCCTTAAACGCCGCGACGCGACCGCTGCGTTTAAGTGTATGTGACAGGGGGAGTCCCCTGTCACTTACCGATCGGGACCCCCGCAGTGTGACTGCAGGGATCCCGATCAGTAAAACGGACCGCCGGAGGTCTCTCACCTTCCTCCGTGCGGTCCGATCGGCGATCTGCTGAACTGAGCCTGCACAGGCAGGCTCAATGAGCAGAGCGCCGATGACACTGATCAATGCTATGCCTATGGCATAGCAATGATCAGTGTAAAAATCAAAGTACTGGATGTAAAAGTCCCCCAAAGGGACTTCAAATGTGTAAAAAAAAAAAGTTAAAAACACTAATACACTAACCCAAAACCCCTCCCCCAATAAAAGTTGAAATCACCCCCCTTTCCCATTATATAAATAAAACATATAAAAAATAAATAAATAGATAAACATATAATATACCGTAGCGTGCGTAATTGTCCAATCTATTAAAATATAACAAGTGTCATTGCGAACGGTGAACGGTGTACACGAAAAGAGGGGAAAAAGTGCGCGGATTACCGATTTTATGTTACATTATATATAAAAAAAATTTATAAAAAGTGATCAAAACGTCCGATCTTCACAAATATGATATTATTAAAAACTAGAGATCATGGCGGAAAAAATTACGCCCCATACAGCCCCGTATGTGAAAAAATAAAACTGTTATAAGCGTCACAATAGGCCCATTTTATTTATAATTAATTGCCAAAAAAAAGGATTTAATTTAAAAAAAATATATAACATTAGAGAATCTGTATAAACCTGCATATGGTTGTGTTCGAGCTGACCTATAGAATAATTGTATAATGTCGCTTTTACCATATAGTGCATTACGTAGACACAGGAACCCCCCAAACGTTACCATATTGCATTCTTTTTTACGATTTCACCAATTTATATCTTCATAAATAATATATTTGGAATTCCATCATACATGTTATGGTAAAATGAATGACGCCATTACAAAGTACAACTATTCCTGTAAAAAACAAGCACTTACATAGCCTTGTAGATAGAAAACTGAGAGTGCTGGAGCTCTTAGAAGGGGAGGAGGGAAAAACGAAAACACTAAGATCAAAATTTGCACAGTCCACTGGGTCATTTTGGGCCTGGTCCTCAAAGGGTTAAACCAAGTGTATATTTACACCCTTTCATAAATCTCCCCCATAGCGTTCAATTACCGTTAATTAGCAATATTTTTCTGCAAATTGCGCAATTTACAGTAAAATTGTGCTATTGTTGCCAGGAATTGTGGCAAAATAGAACAATTTTACTACAATTGCACAATTCACGGCAAAATATTAACTAAAGCTAAATAGCTAACTAATTAAAGGCTATGTGTGAACATAGCCTAGGGGATTGTAAAATTAAGTCAATGAGTACCCCTTAAATTAACAGTTGAAGGGTTTGCTTGCCAAATATGAACCCTGTCCATATTCCTTAGTTTGCAAATGAGGAGCCCATGAAGCCTCATTGAAGAGTCTCAAAACACAGG
Source organism: Dendropsophus ebraccatus (assembly GCF_027789765.1). Taxonomy (NCBI): domain Eukaryota; kingdom Metazoa; phylum Chordata; class Amphibia; order Anura; family Hylidae; genus Dendropsophus; species Dendropsophus ebraccatus. Next base: position 68,381,385 of record NC_091457.1, read on the forward strand.
ACTAGTCAGATATCCCTCCAGGAAGGACCCAGCCAGGGGGCAGTTCCTGTTAGGAAACCACCAAATCCACCATATTAAGTGGCCTTATAAGTCAATGTAATGACAAGGGATAAACCCAGGCTAGGTTACCATCCACATACAGCTGTTTCAGGGTGTTTCCCCTCATTAGTGTGGAGCAGGATTCTGGCTAGGTGGGAGCAATGCCTATTAGAGCCATAAAAGAAACAGATTGCTGAACTCAGGGAGACCAGCCAAACGACAACACTGCCGGCTGCTAGTGAAAGCGCTCAATGCAGTGAAGTCCTAGGTGCATTGCCCCCTGGGAAACATGAATATGCAAAAGAGGAGGGGGCAATGCTTCTAGGACTTTCTAGGACTTCACTGCATTGAGCGCTTTCACTAGCAGCCAGCAGTGTTGTTGTTTGGCTGGTCTCCCTGAGTTCAGCGATCTGTTTCTCATATTCCTTAGTGGCGCATATAGAATTGTTCCATGTACATTGGCCTTGACATGTCCGTGTATAATAGGGGCAACCATTTATCTAAAGGATGGTCACATAATAAAGCAATTTCTCTGCAGTGGCCTCAGTGTTATGTTACATGGAACCTATGAAATAAAAGTAATATTTCCTAAGAAGGTGATAGATCAATAATTACGTTTTGATAAATAGTTGGTTAAGTAAGAGATAAGCAAGTTTGCTCGTAGAACGGGTTCTTTATATTATCTCTAAAAGTTCTTCTTCTTACTAAACCCAAATGATTAGTGCATTAACTAACCAATGGTTTATTTTGGATAGCATGGTGGCTCAGTGGTTAGCACTGTAGCCTTGCAGTGCTGGGATCCTGGGTTCAAATCCCACCAAGGACAACATCTGCCAAGAGTTTGTATGTTCTCTCCATGTTTGCGTGGGTTTCCTCCCACACCCAAAACATTCAGTTTGGTCAACTTAGATTGTGAGCCCTAATGGGGACAGAGACCAAAGTTGACAAATTGTGTAAATTGCTGCGGAATCAGTTGGTGCTATACAAATGAAAGTATCATAAAAAAAAATATTTACTTGAATTATATTCCCCAGCCTAGAACCTGTAGGACCAGGGTCACCACAAATAGGGTTTTTGTCTATGTTTTATTGTGTAGGTTCAATATACCCAAGACTACTGGTTCTAAAAACTGAACTAAAGCATAATAGGAAATCCTTTTCGGAAGACATCCAAAAAAGTTGTTCAATTCAGAGTTCATATTTTTGAGTCATCATTAAAGTCAACACAAGAATCACCATGAAAGTCTGACTATTCCCTGGAATTAAGTGAACTGCACATTTCTGATAGTAAAGCTTTTCCATACATTTTGGCAGACTGTTTATCCTTTTTGTGGTTACTTAAAAAAAGTTGCCTAATTTTGCCTAATGGTATCCGTAGTATTCGCACATTTGATATGTTGTAGGTTAATCTGTCATCCATGTGGAAGAGTACTGAGAGCTACTGTATCTCTACGACATTGAATACCCATTTCAGTTTCATATAGCTATTGTTCCTTTAGATCTTATTATCTTTACTATCTCAAGCCACCTTGGGTCTTTCTACCATGAGACTGCGACGCTCAACACTTGCTTTCCCTGGTGCTAATTAGGAAGGCTCGTTATGTTGTGTTCTAACACGTAAACTCTGAAACTACCATTTATTTTGCGCCGGTACTTTGAAGAAGCCGTTAAGAATTTTAAGCCATTTATGGGTTGTTTTTATGAGATAATTTGGACGTCTCATTTTACACCTAGAAATTAATTTCATCCATGAGAAGTTTGTAATCTAATGCATAGTATCAAGAACCATATAATTTTATTTAGTTGCACAGTCAAACAGTTGTTGTCTGAGCTATTGTAACCCCTTCATACCTCATAAACCTAACCACTGCCCATATGTATTGCAAAGCAGTATGCCATAGGAATTTATTTGGTCATTTAAAAAAGTTAGGGGCTGGTTTTACTCTTTTGTTTACCAAATACATGATTTTTCTTCCCATTATCTTAAAGGGGTTGCCTGCTCTGAGCAATATCTACTTATTAGAGGGGTGAAGACAATAAGCAGATCAAAATATGACTCCATTTAATCAGTTGTAGTCTGTGAGTAAACCTTAAAGTATGTGTTTAATTCCCCTATAGCACTACCAAAGGGTTTATAGAGCAGTACACCATGACCATGGAAGCCAATAGGTTGTCTGTGCAATGTAGGACAAGATAGGTGCTCCAGAGGGATAGCGAGGACACTCTAATCCAAAGAATCCAGAGAAGAGGACCTCCCTCCCCTATCTAAAGAGAATGCTAAAAATGCTGGTACAGCTCTAAATATGTTCTATATGCCCTCCTGTGACGCTGCTGGCTCCTTAATGCTGATGCTCTCAGGGAGGCGTGATTGCTGGCAAAATTTCCCACCAGCAGTGAACTTTCTTATATGTCTGAGAACAGTGTAACAGCGTTTTTAGCGTTATTGGTTCCTTTTATCTCCAAATTCTCTAATAGGGTATATGAAAATAGGTTTTCTAAACTAGACAACCTGATGCCCATCAGACATAAACTATAAACACTGCTTTTTTGTCCTAAAAAAAACAAAAAAAACAAAACTAGAATGTGTACAGTGATGGTACACAGAGCTAAATGTGTTTTAATGTGTCATGATGTTGGTGCATGTACCTTTAAGGAGCTTACACTGCCTAGTGGTGTTGTCCAACCAGTACAAGTCCAGTCCAAACAAATGCTAGTCAGTGGGCCCTTTATTTACCCTTTAGGCCCCGTTCCCACTGAGCAAAACTAGCGGAATTCCGTGGCGGAATTGTCCGCGGCGGAATGCCGTTAGCCTCCCGCTCATAATGGGAGTCTATGGGAGGTGCGCGCTCCTGCTCTGTCCTCGCTGAAGAATGAACATGTTCATGAACATGTTCATGAACATGCTCCTTCACTATTCTAAATGACCGAGTCTGCACTTGGAAGCATTCGTAACAATGGCTACTCAGTGTGAAGGTATAACTCCAATTCCCTGAAAAACGCTAAAACGCTGTTAAAAAGCTAAATTAAAATAATATATTCATGTATGTGCGTACATTTTTTTTAAAACCTTTCTTATGCTCGGGAAAACGGTAGCTGCTCAAACATATCAAAGGAGACCTAGTTTTCAAATTGGCACTTTAAAAAATACCAAAACCTTTTGGCAGACCAATTTTGTGTATTTTTAGCAATCCTAAGAGAAAGACACAAATTCTCCAACTTTAAGATTTTTGTTGGCATTTTTGGCATAATGTATACCACCCCCACACAGAGCTTTATTATGTCTGCATTAAAACAGTCATAAATTTATTACTCTATCTTTAGGCTGGATTCACACTACGTATATTTCAGTCCGTATTGTGGTCCTCATATTGCAACCAAAACCAGGAGTGGATTAAAAACACAGAAAGGATCTGTTCACACAATGTTGAAATTGAGTGGATGGCGGCCATTTAATGGCAAATATTTGCTGTTATTTTAGAACAACGGCTGTTATATTGAAATAATGGCAGTTATTTACTGTTATATGGCGGCCATCCACTCAATTTCACCATTGTGTGGACAGATCCTTTCTGTGTTTTTAATCCACTCCTGGTTTTGGTTGCAATATGAGGACCACAATACTGACTGAAATATACGTAGTGTGAACCCAGCCAAACTGTAAATGTTTAACTTGTTGACTGGATTCATTTATCATTGCAATAGACAAAAAAGATTTTAGACACTTTTAGGGTACAAACCCACACACCGTATATGCAGCGTATTTACTACTGAAATACGCAACAAATACGCAGCAAATACGCAGCAGATTAGATCTAAATAACTGAACACAACATCAAATCTTCACCATCACATCTGCTGCGTATTTGCTGCGTTTTTGCTGCGTATACGGTGTGTGGGTTTATAAGCTTAAAAAGCATTTTCTTGTGTTACTTATTATGATGCAAAAAAAAAAAAAAATAAAAATCTTCTTAACTTCTGTTCTACAGCCTGTACAGTTTCCTGCAGCATTGCACCCTTTGGGTTGAGTCTGTTAATGAAGCTAAGCTCCACTGAAATTACAACCTGTATACAACCCATGGACTGGTGTGGCATTGTTCCAGTCTTGTACAACCTCTTAAACACCTGGTATACTCAATAGAAAAGAGGAGAAACTGGTAACTCTTGGCTGCACTATTGAGCTTACCATATCAGTTACCTTATTATGAGGTGGGTAAGTACCGTTATTTACTGTATTGACTGCATTTCTATAATGTAATCAGGATGGGATTAGTTAAATGACCATTTGCAGCCAATCAATGTAACCTGCAGCTAGCAGCCCCGCATCCAAGGGGAACGGGTGTGTTGAATTAAAGCATCCATGCTGAGCCAGAAAGGAAGGAAAAAACAAATAAATTCTGTATACTTGCTGCCAAACCACACTACTTAGTGCTCAGATGGAGAATAGTTACTATTGGCTCTGCATATCGCCCGGCCTTGCCTTTCATAAATAAAGTGATCAATGCAGCTGATAAGAGGCATTATTTGCTGGGACACTAATGACCCAGCTCTCCTTCTAATTAATAATCTGACTTTGTGTTTAGAGTTTAGGAAACAAGGGAATAGTTTGCTGGCTCACAGATCGTGGCAATAAGAACGTTGTACTAGAACAGAGATAAGTGTCACAATGTGATGGGTCTGGATGTTACACCATGTTTTACATTAGAGCAATGTATCTTTAATTAGGTTTCTCTGCTTTGGATAAACCTAATAGTAAAGGCCCTATTCCACGGAACGATAATCGGCCGTGAAATAGAAGACAACAATCAGCCGAAATCGTTCATGTCGGCTGATCGTTGCATCGCTTGTCTTTCAAACATGTTGAAAGACAAACGACTCATATAGCAACGATCTACTGCAGTCGCTCCGTGGGCCTCCCCGCGGCCCCTCCCGCACTCACCAGCTCCCTGCCGCCGTGTGTAATAACTGTGGTAGCGAGTGGAGAACGAGGAGCAAACAATCGCTGATAGTGCTCGTTTGCTTCTCTCAGTCGGCCCGTGGAATAGGGCTTTAAGACTTGGATTGTTGACAATAAGCTGGCCGCAAAGTATCACCTTGTTGAAATCCCCATTGATCATGCTGTAATTTGTGCAATAACCTGGCAGTAAGAGTTGAATAGGGGAAACTAAAGGGATATTCACACCTTTGATAACTATGGGATATCCACCTCTGGATCCCACACATATATCCAAAATAGAAGTGGCATATCCTATGGGATTATGGCTTTAATGGAGTCTTCCAAGGATAAAATATTTATCTCATCATGGTTTATTCCTGGTTTCTTTAAAGTGACACTGTTGTTATAACTTTAAAAAACAACAGTAGATGTGATATAAAGAAAGCTTGCAAAACAAAGCTGTACTTACCAGAAACCAGGTCCAGTCTCCTTAAGGCAGATTTTTAGTCTTCTGTTGGTTGAAAAAAAGAGACTAAAGACATGAACTTTCGGCCAGTACAGAGAGTCACGTCTCACTGTGTCCATCAATCACATGGCTGCCTTCTCTGTAAGTGCTCAGATGGGCCTTAGTGTTTCCAGTGGAAACACTGGACTTCCTGTGTTTAGTCTCTTTGAAAAAAAATATGTCAGAACATAGGAAGTGCCGTGTTTTCCTTGACTGAAAAAAAGGATGTAAATTGCAGGACAGGACAAGTCTTACACGGAAAGACAATTTTTTTTTTTTTTTTTTTTGGTGGCTCTCCACTCTGGTCAAGTGATAAAACACACTGAACAGAAGGTAGCACCTGATGCTGATGCAAGGGCTCTATAAGGACAATGCTGTGTTTTTTCCTAGCATATGATGCAACAAAGCCCATCACTTCTTTGCTCTATCATTAGTCATTAGTTAAAGCTTTTGGGTGGAATAGCAATATTCATATGTTAACATCTTTGATTTTCCCAACAACTGCAGCAGAGAGCAATAGAGAGATATAAAAATACAAAATACAAATACACATTATTTACATTAAAATACACAGCGATGGACAGCGTCCAAGATTCCCTGCCAAAAGAGACCCAGCTCAAGATCACATAAAACTTTCTCATGATTGCCAGCGGTACTTATGGCAATAAAGTTAGTTTAAAGATTTCTAATGGACACTTTTCAAGAAAAAAAGGTCATTTTAAGGTCAGATTAACTGCTATACTATAAGACTTGGTCAAAGCGCCGTTGCTGCAATCATGCACATAGTAAACCTCGCCAAGCTCCAGCAATAGCAGCACAATGAAGTTTTGTCCATATGTCATTCCTGCTGTATACAATCTCTATGCAAGTTTCTCCTACAGGATGATTTTCTAGCTAGATGCTTCTTACTGCAATGATTTATGTATCTCATTAAAACACAGTAAAGCAAATCACGTAGCAGGAGGGCCGGACCTGTTTATTAATTGCAAATCTAGAGGACAAAGACAAGACTCCATGCAGCCGATGTAGGGGAGTAATCTACAAAGGATAACATGTTACAATGCGGTACCATCCCACTGCACATCCTAAGCTGTACACTAACTACTAAACAAGTGGCTGATCACAGTGAGCATATTCCTGACATTACAGGGGCTGTACACTAACAACTACACAAGTGGCTGATCACAGTGAGCATATTCCTGACATTACAGGGGCTGTACACTAACAACTACACAGGTAACTGATCACAGTGAGCATATTCCTGACATTACAGGGGATGTACACTAACAACTACACAGGTAACTGATCACAGTGAGCATATTCCTGACATTACAGGGGCTGTACACTAACAACTACACAAGTAACTGATCACAGTGAGCATAATTCTGACATTACAGGGGCTGTACACTAACAACTACACAAGTAACTGATCACAGTGAGCATATTCCTGACTTTACAGGGGCTGTACACTAACAACTACACAGGTAACTGATCACAGTGAGCATATTCCTGATGTTTCAGGGGCTGTACACTAACAACTACACAGGTAACTGATCACAGTGAGCATATTCCTGAAATTACAGGGGCTGTACACTAACAACTACACTGGTAACTGATCACCGTGAGCATATTCCTGTCATTAAAGGGGCTGTACACTAACAACTACATTGGTAACTGATCACAGTGAGCATATTCCTGACATTACTGGAGCTGTACACTAACAACTACACAAGTAACTGATCACAGTGAGCATATTCCTGACATTACAGGGGCTGTACACTAACAACTACACAAGTGGCTGATCACACTGAGCATATTCCTGACATTACAGGGGCTGTACACTAACAACTACACAAGTAACTGATCACAGTGAGCATATTCCTGACTTTACAGGGGCTGTACACTAACAACTACACAAGTGGCTGATCACAGTGAGCATATTCCTGACATTACAGGGGCTATACACTAACAACTACACAGGTAACTGATCACAGTGAGCATATTCCTGACATTACAGGGGCTGTACACTAACAACTACACAAGTAACTGATCACAGTGAGCATATTCCTGACTTTACAGGGGCTGTACACTAACAACTACACAGGTAACTGATCACAGTGAGCATATTCCTGACATTTCAGGGGCTGTACACTAACAACTACACAGGTAACTGATCACAGTGAGCATATTCCTGAAATTACAGGGGCTGTACACTAACAACTACACTGGTAACTGATCACAGTGAGCATATTCCTGACATTACAGGGGCTGTACACTAACAACTACACAGGTAACTGATCAAAGTGAGCATATTCCTGACATTACAGGAGCTGTACACTAACAACTACACAAGTAACTGATCACAGTGAGCATATTCCTGACTTTACAGGGGCTGTACACTAACAACTACACTGGTGGCTGATCACAGTGGTATATTCCTGACATTACAGGGGCTGTACACTAACAACTACACAAGTGGCTGATCACACTGAGCATATTATTGACATTACAGGGACTATACAATCTTCATCAAATATTCCGTCGCAGAATCTCACCCCATTTACTCAGTGTGAACATACCCTAAGGCTGGGTTCATACTGCGTTTTTGCAATCTTTTTCTTTTTTTTCCCATTTGATTTCTGCTGCTATATTTGTGCAAAATGACGTCTGTCCAAAAAAAAAGGCCAAAATTTTGTGGTTGTGCCCCAGGCTGGTCATTTATACTAATGACAGTATCCAGTGTGTATTTCTGTGGCTCAGTTGTGGAATTGGTGGAGTTGTGGGTTGCAGAAACCCCAAAGACATGTATGGGACTAATAACTCACAGATTTGGCATGTAATACATAACAAAATTCATGTTAATAAACATTATGTGAATATACTATTAAGTATAGCCCTAATGTTCTTCACATCACCGATGCTGTGCACCCTGATGTATTCTGGATAACAGCATTGTATAGTGAGCATGCCCTTCACATTACAGATGCAGTGAATCTCCATGTACACTTGCTGCTGATAGAGTATAGTGGGCATGCTCCTGCCAGCCCAGGGGATTTACACTCTCATTAACACTCAGGAATATTATTAATTGCGCGGCTGACTTCAGATAGGGATCATACCTATACAGCTGTAACAAACAGTAAATATGAACATATGTTTTTCTAAGTGCAGTCTGCTTAGATGTCTGTTAGATGTGCACTCATCTAGATGACAGGTATACTTTAAATGGAAATTTCTACGACAATCATGCTCTAAATATATACCAAAAGCCTTTCTATTTCATGGGATGTGGTGCTGAAGGATACAATGTCAAATGCATTAAATAACCTGCATTATTTATGCAATAACAGTGCATGAAGAGTCCATCAGGTAAGGTCTGAAATCTGTTGCTATGCAGGTAGCAGTAACCCAGGTATTCTGCGGAGCGTCAGGAAACCTTAGGAAATTATAGAAGCAAAGACCTGGCGATGTTACAAGAGTAAGTGCAATGTCACACAGTCTACAAAATGTTAACTTACTGTAGCTACAGCAAACAAGCGTTCAGCCACTGAATTTACCTCCTATTATTATTTATAGGGATTGTGATTGGATCTTTCCGGCAGCACATTAACAGTTTTGGAGTCATACATAGGTAATAATGAAGTAGGAAAAGTAGAAAAATATTGTAAATGAATTGAAAAGTGAGCGTTTCTGTAGTATTTATCATGTTACTAGTGGATTTATATTCATATGTGTTTTAATGCAGGCCTAAAGCTTAAAAAGCCTGGCACAAAAAAAACTTGCAATAAAATGGTAAAGGGGATATATAGGCTTTTATCTAGTGAGGTGTACCATTCAGGGGCAGATGAATTATGGGAGCCAGTGGCATAGCTACTATGAAGGCAGACCATGCAAATGCTGTGGGGAACGTGCAGCAGGGGGCCCCAGCCCACCCTTGCAGAGTGTGGCCTGTCTCCATGATACTAGATGCAGCACTGACAGTTAACCCCCCAGCACCATCTCAGATCAACCCCCCACACACAAACACATGGTGCTCGGACTGGCTCTCACAGACCTCCTTCCCCCCCCAGAGCGATGCTCAGAATCGCTCTCACAGTGCAGCATCCAATCACCTTGCCCTGTGGGACAGCGCTCAGAGTATCCCGAGAGAGGCGCTCTGTTAGAGCAGCTTTTAGCACTCATGTGTCCAGTGGAGGAGGGGTGGTCTTTGAGTGCCAACCGAGGGGGGTGGGAGTTGGGGTGCTATACAAGCCGCTCTGAGCACTGCCCAGTGGTGCTGCATTGTGAGAGCCGCTCTGAGTGTCATCCCGGGGGAGGGGGGGAGTGGTGGTCTGTGAGCACCATGTGTGGAGGGGGTGTATGTGCTGTGAGAGCATGGGGCCCAAACTGTTTCTTTCTATGGGGCCCCATGAATCTTAGTTACGCCCCTGATGGGAGTTTTAATGGTAGTTGCATTGACTTTTCTGGAAACAGATGAAAATTAAATAGATTTTTGAAACAGGTGAAAAGGAGAAATTTAAAGAAAAATGTACAATTGCTCTTTGTTAGAGGGGTACGCCTTTTAAGCCAATAGTTGGTACCATAGGAAAAATTACGCATTACCGTTTTTTCCCTTGAACCAATCCATTTAAATGGATCATGTTTTCAGGTCCTCCACGCAGGAAAATTTCTTTGTACTCTAGTAGCTCCTAGAGTGCTCCTCTAGCCACTAAGAAGCCTGGACATCTACAAGTCATGGAAGTGTGGGAGACCAACCCCAACCAGGGCAAAAAATCTAAGCATATACAGAAGGCAAACTTTTGAGTGTGTTATGCAGTATTTGTTGAAAAAGGTTAAAGCCAATGTACATTCAAGTACATTGCTTTTTTTTTTGTTATTTCACATGAACAGACTGGCGCTGGTGCGGGGATGCCGGTGCTTCGGTCCTCTTTTTGAACTGCCGCCTGATTCCCGTGGACGGCACCAGTCTAATAGCAAGCACCGTCCGAACATGAAGCACTGGAGGTGGGCCCACTGGGCCCTAGTGGGAAAATCTCCCCTCTGTGACGCGGCTTCATTGATTCTAATAGTCTATTAGAGCCGTGTCACAGAAAGGAAAGGGTTCCGTCATACTGGGGGCTGACAGGCCTGGCTGGTGCTTGGTAATAGACGCGCCGTGTGGGAACTGGGTGGTGTTCAAAAAAGGACTTTGGCACCAGCATGCCAGCGCTGGTCTGTTCATGTAAAAAACAAAAAAACAATGTACTAATGGTACATTCGCTTTAAGGAAGGTCTGCTTTTCAGAAACTTGTAAGATAATGAGATTTCTTTAAGGCTTATTCCTGTGAGGCTGCAATGTTTTATTGTATTTGAATAAAGCTCAAAATATTTTCTTAAAGAAATTAAGGCAGAGAGGGAGAAAATGCAATTTAATTTCTGCCTTACAGCAAAAGGCAATAGCGACCTTTCCACAAAGACCAAAGTGTATGAGTTAACAATGTATCTACTGCATGGCATGTCTCCCAGCCCAAATCAAGCCTGCTTCATCTCATAAGGATATGAGACACAAACTGTACAGATTAGAAACATCTGTATCCAAAGTGAATGAACCATGCAGCAGCAGTGTCATGCAGGGATTTTCTTTAAGACTGTCCCTTTTTGTTTGACTTAGCTGAACAGAGCAAATAAATACAGTAGGTTATATTTAAAGAAGGCCCCTTATCAATAGAGGTTTGTATGGCTTTACGACCTTCAGGTATAAACAGAGCACAGACGTGAAGCTGCACCCTCTATACATCAGAACACAAAATGACTTATTTTCAGTGTTTGGGAACAGATGTATATTCAATCACACCCTAGTGTTAAATAAAATGACTGACTTGTGGCAATGCTGCCAAGTCCTAATGGATGTGACTGATAGAGTTAGGCCACATTCACACATTCCGTAATGTGCCGTAACGAGCAGCCCTAACGACCCATTCATTTAAATGGCCCCGTTCATGGGTTCTATACGTGTTACTGGACTGTCATCCACGGGTGATCACTAGTATCTATAGGGTGGGTCTGTGCACTGTGGATACCCTACAGATGCCTTTTCACAGGCTGTCCTTAGCAATGGGACTGTGGCTACAGACAGTCTACGGAACATGTAAACAATTCCTTGAGGTTTCTAAGCACTTTAGGGTCTTTTGGTCATTGTGAAGGTTACCATGATGCATAATGAAAAACATTTTTTTTAAAAGTCAGCAACCTGTGGGTGAAGATCTCAATTTCTTAGAGGGTTAGCACCCCTGCCCTTCATCACTAGGGCCAGGTTTGTATCTGACTAGGCCAGCATTAAAAATTGTTAGATGTCCTAGAGGTTAAATATAGTATATTCGATTTTTTTGATCTATGAACACCACAAGCTAAGCAAGAAGCCATAGGTTTTTTTTTATTACTATGATCACCAACTATGTACAATGAAATCAGTAGGTGAACATTGTATCTTACTCACAGGACCTGACTACAGAGGAGATTATTTGTAGTCAGAATTAAAGAGAAAAATAAAAAAAAAAATTAAAGAGAAAAATAAAAACTACAGATGCAAAATTAGTCAATAAGGTACACAGTGTTACCAAGCAACATATTTTTACATTTCATAGATAGTGGTCTAAATTAATTTTCCATTCACCTCTACAAACTCAAATGGGACCACCAGACTGCTTTTACAAACAATGCATAAAATAACACATATAGAAAAAAACTCCATATAAAAAAATCTTTTTTAAGGTCATCCCAAACACGCAACTTGCCCTAAGCAATCTGGCCTAGATGGACCAGTCTGGGGCATTATGGTTAATCACAGCAGTGCCCCTAACCATGTTCTTTCACAAATAAGGACATTTATGAAAATAGAAACCATCCAGCGTAAGTTATGAAATGTGGCTCTCATTATATTTCACATTAGTTAAACAAAAGTCAGAAATCACCTTCTACAATATGACGACTTTAAAGTTTTGCCAACTGGCCGGGGAACACGACATTCTCATGGTTTGAGCTCAGAATGTTTTCTCAAATTGTACATGAATCCGCGATGGTGAGCTGGCTGCCTCAGCTGTGATGGAGATAACACATTTTAAAGAAAATTTACTAGGTCTCTTGTTTAAAATGTTTGCCCACTTTTTCACCTAGTCTTATTTTTGTTTGAGTGTGACATTCTTTTATGAATGTTCGATTTCCCTCGCTCACGCTTCTATATTCAAGCTGAAATCTGATGGTTTAAAAGGTCTGGTAATAATAAAACAGTACATACTAGGGTTTCTGAATAGTTGATTAAAAAAGCAGAATCTGTTGGTGATATTACTATGTTACTTCTATTTTTAAAGTTCTCTATGTAGGATACTGTGATAACAGCCAGAGCTTTATTGTCCTAAGAATCTGGAAGGTTATGGAAGCTTTCTGTGACCAATGTTCTGAAGAGATTGTCTCAGGACGACAGCCCCTGACAATATACCCTTAACACCCTTTACTCAAGATGATTTGTTCCCTTTGCTACTCTTTGTAGCAGTAATGTAATTCAATGTATAGGAAGCTGCTCGGTAATAAAAACTATTAGATGGCCATATTATAGAAGAGAGCAGGAAGAGGTGGTATAAGAGAGCTGCAAGCACAAAGTGGGTCAATGACCCATGTTTACTATTATGAAAACCATTAACTTTTAGGTATGTTTTTGCCTTTCCCAAAGGATTTTTAATTTTTCCATATTTTTTTCCATAATCTTGTGCCTATCTTGACAATTCAACTCAGCCTTCCTAATACTTTTTGTATATTTTCCCACAATACTGCTGATCATGCTTATCTATGCATATTCAATTATGTATAATCAGGCCAGTCTTTAGGCATGGCCGAAGCAGGCGGTGGGTGGGCCGAGCGGTGCACTGGGGGGGACATGAGAAGTGGTCCTACTGGAATCATTTACATATTTATTTTTTTATTTTTTTTTTGATTAGAGGTACGTGGCTGCAGAAAGATAACAGCAGGTTTGTTTGCATGAACCTGCTAATAGTTTCCCTTTAAGTATTTGATTTAGTGACATGATTGGCACAAATTGATGCAAGATGGCACAGGGATGCATACAAGAAAAAAACAGCCATATACAGAGAATAAATATATAAAGAAGCTGAATAGAATGATTTATCACTTACATTGTTCTGTGCAGCTGTTTTGAAGGACAATAAGTAGTCCTTTCCATTGTGTGTGTGTGCTCAGTAGTCCTGGATATTCATGAGCACTATCTCTCTCTGCCCAAAGACCGCTGATGGCAGTTATCTATTTATGCTATCTATAGACAGACAGTTGTCAATCATCAGGTGGAGAGTGGAAGGAGTGGTGCAGCGTAAAGACCATACCTCCAGCATATTAGGAAAATGGCTTAACAGAAAAATATATAAAGTTATACACTGATCTGTTCTTCATTTCTGTTACTAGTTTATGCTGCCCTCATTTAAGGCAGTGACAGTTACCATTTAGGGTATATTCACACGGGCGGGCTCGCAGCGAGATTCTCGCTGCGAGCCCGGCAGGTCCTGTCAGTTCCCATACACTACATACTTGCTGCGGTCTAAACGACCGCAGCGAGTATGTAATTATACCGCCCTTAACCCCTTCTGCTCCCGCCGGCTCCCCCGCTGTAAGCAGCATACATTACCTGTCCTTGCTGCACGGGTCCGGCGTCCTGCTCTCCCGCCCGGCCAATCAGTGGCTGCGGCTGGGCAACACACTAATTGGCCGGACGGGAGAGCAGGACGCCGGACCCGTGCAGCAAGGACAGGTAATGTATGCTGCTTACAGCGGGGGAGCCGGCGGGAGCAGAAGGGGTTAAGGGCGGTATAATTACATACTCGCTGCGGTCGTTTAGACCGCAGCAAGTATGTAGTGTATGGGAACTGACAGGACCTGCCGGGCTCGCAGCGAGAATCTCGCTGCGAGCCCGCCCGTGTGAATATACCCTTAAAGTGACTTACAGTAGCAGTATATATAAAGCTAGAAATTCAATTGAATGCAAACTGACTCTTTCCAGTCCTGTGGCTATCACACAGTCCTCTAGTCTGGGTTTAGGATTGCTCAAAAGTGAAAATAAGAGTTACTCTTGCTGCAGTTATATATTTGTGATCTGCAGCCACAAAGATAACTGTGAAATTTTATGCATTTTGTAACTAGCTGAAATTGTGAAGGTGAAGTATTTTTTTGTGTGGAGTCAGTAGACTCAAGTATGTACAGATTGAGGCTATGTTCACACTACATATGAGACCGGCCGTTCCTTGATCCCGGCCAGAACTTAAGTATTGGCCGGATGATCTTTCCGGCCGCAGAGCTCTGATGCAGACGCATTAGCATGCGCGCGCATCAGAGCTTACCATAGCACACAGTGAGCCGGAGCCACTCGCTTCCCTGTGTGAACTGACAGGTCTTTCTGTCAGTTATTTGCAGGGCCGCACAGATCCCGGCCGGAGCGTATACGATGTGTGTAAGCTCCGTCCGGGATCCCATTGCTTAATAGGCTGTGTTCCACTGCACAAAAATTACAGCCGTTGTTGCCGTAGTGTGAATATAGCCTAAAACTCTTCTTTTAAAACAAAAATGTTAAGTGGCTACTGTTATGTATATAAAAAAATTACCATACATAAAAATGTCAAAAGTTTTTATCTGTCGGGGGCTCACTTCTGGGACCCCCATCCCATGTGGACTTCATAGGGTTATCACCTACTCAGGACTACCTCTATGTGCCAATAGAGAGAGAGAGACTGCATACTATTTATACCAGTGATTCCCAACCAGGGCTCAGGAGAACCTGGCTAGAGTTGTGTGTTCACTGTTTCTAATTATCTGTTTGTTTTGTATGACAAGGTCCATTCATGTCCGAATACCTCTACTCATGGAATCTCCTACCCTCACTTGGTGAATGCTATGCAGAAGGATACTGTTTCCAGTTTGGGCGTCTACATTCTGTGCTTAGAATACAGCTGAAATTTTCTGGTTCTATATTTGAATGATAATGTATTTTCCATACACATATTTAATTAACTCTGTCTGTGCCAGGGTAGCAGCCAAGCATTGCTTCAGTGCTAAAGTTCAGGAGAAGGTGACAGAGCCCCACAGGTTCAACCTTTCCAGGCAACTTAAATTCTAAATTCAGCCCTTGTCCCAGGTGACCCGTGGAAGTAGCTATAATACAATAACAGTCTAGCAGGGTGGATAAAGTTCCTGGCCTTCACAGAAAGAATAGCTTATACATTACAACTATCTGGTAACTCCAGAGGTCTTTGGCGAGCTAAGTAACATCCCAGTCCATTGATTCATTAACTGAAGGAGAAGTAAGTTCTCTCATTAACTTTGGGATCTCTTAAGGCTCATGTACAATATTAAGAAACAGTCTTCCGGAGGACACACTATTTTGGTAGAGTGTAAGGCAATAACTAGGCTTATTGTTCAGAGAATGTGCTAAAATCTGATTATGTTTCCAAGAAATAGAAGCTATATTTCTTTTGGGAAGTTGTGACCTAACAAAAAGGTCAATGGCTTTAATGGGCAGAATCCCAGCATCTATTTAACAGTAATCATATTCGGCTGTACAACATTGTAATATGTTATAACAGTATATCATTGCAGTAAATAAATCAAAAGTGAAAACAAACCTCAAATGTGGTTTACAAAATTAAAGTAGAGAGAGAGATTACAAGAATTGACTGGTGGCTTCCAACACAGTTGTTGTTAACTAGAAGCATCAATCATATTTTAGAGTATTTTATTTTCTACAGCAGAGGTACAGTATTATTTAACCTCGGGGTGAGGAAGGCCTCACAGGGTAACTAAAATGATATTCGAGAATAAGTTGGTATGTGTCCACCAATTTGTGAGATTTATCATTGAGGTTAAAGACACTGAGTAAAACACAACTTTAAAAGAGCAGACTAGTAAAACAAGGATGGAAAAGGTCACCATATCTGATGATCTACTTAGTGGAAAGATCAATCTGTTGCAAAGGGTAAAGAATTTTCTCTCTCTTAGGAATATTAAGGAACATAATTCCTGGGACGAAGGTCCAAACGTCCTCACATGCCCTACCCAACTGCTCCAATTATTGAAAGCAGAGGTACCACCCTGAATAAGACCCCTCGACATATGGTTCTCTACCTAAATGTTTTCTTTATTATCATCCATTGCATCCCCCTATTTTCACGTAATTTCATGAAGGAAATAAAAAAAGTTAAGTTAACCCCATACAGTATACTGGGATACCTGGGGCCAATCAGAGGAAATGATCCTTGGGGCCCACCAAAGAAGAATCGGTAAAAAAAGCGACATACTGACCATGTATTTATCCTGCTGCAGCTGGGGGCCCACTGAGGACAGGCAGCATCATCCTATGGCTGTCTGGGGGCCCCAGCTGCTGGACAGGCAGTGGGAGTGGGGGAGGAGCCCACCAGAGGATCCTCCGTTCCTCCGGTGGCCCAGTCCGACACTGACCCCATAGATGTAGATGTAAAGTTGATGTAAAAAAAGAGATATCCCAGAATGTTGCATTTTGTTTTTAAGGTCAATAGGTTGAAATCTATAAAACTTGCATCACCTAGTATGATATTTAGTGAACACCATTACCTTATCAGTGTCATAGCTAATTGTTAAGGTCCACCAGCTTTATGACTTGCAGAAAGAACGTCACATGAAAAATGACATTGTTCTTTGTAGAAGACCTTAATTCTTGTATCTGACAATAATACAAAGCAGTCAATTAGGTATAGAAAGAGATGGTAAGAAAAAAAAATGGATGAGAAAGAAAGAGAAGGAGAATACAAATAAATTGTAAAAGAATGTTAGTAATGGAGAAAGAAAGGAATTAAAAAACAAAAAAGAAGGGTATGACAAAGGGTAGTCCAATCTGTATGAGGCTTCTCAGAAATGTGCCAAATATATGCGCCAAACAATGAGGGTGACATTCTAAAAATAACTCAGAGCGGTACATTTGTCTGTGAGTGGTGCCTTTAGCCTATAATAATGGGTTGGATGAAAATTTAAAGAATAGCCCATGCCCCAGAAACTTGATCCAAAACTAATGGCTACGACAGGCATTTTATTGCTTGAACAGGTATCATACATTAAACCTATGAATACAAACATACATACAATGTATGAATAATATCAAAATACAAGGGAGGACGAGCAGGGTGCCCAATAAGCAGTGCTGGTAACCAAGTCACCCAGCCATATTGTGTTCACTTAGATGTTGACCAATCTGTCATAGCACTGCACACCAATACCAATACTTATTCCAATATTCCATTCCAATGCAAGGTGATCACACAGGCCTGATGAAAGCTATTACAACCAGAGGCTTTCAGTGTGATTAGGTATGGTGGCTGTCAGTCTCAATGCTAAGGCAGTCTGATCAGCAATGCCTATGACAGACACAATAAATTGTAGTGTAGATCAAATAGTAAAGACCCCATGGTGAGGCAGTAAAATAAGTAAAAATATATATATAAAAAAAAACATAAAAAATTATAGATAAAGTGAAATACACATCCACATAATCTCAAAACTTGAAGTTAGAACAATGCTAATTTTGCTGTTTTGTCATGAAATGGTGGCATTTTTCAAAAGGAAAATCATAAGGACATTGACCAAAATTGTCCCCATTTACCAGGACTAATCCTAGTGTGCCCTCCAAGACGTTTCTACTGCCAGGATGTCATGACAAGTCATGCCGCAGAAAACTCCTAGCTCAGCAACCGACACCTCTACTTTAGGACGGGAGGGTGTTGTGCCCCTTTCCAGTAGGAATTGAGGCCCCTTCTTTTTCTCCCCCTAAAGACTCTCTGGTAAATGCCAAAGTATTTCAATTTCCAATCTAACCAACTCCACCTCCCTACCTATCTAATCCCCTTTCCTTGTTAACCCCTTGCCTGCATCGCACCAAATACATTCATGTTCTCCTCCACGTTCTCTCTGTCATGGTGGTCTAAAATCATTGAAACCAGTGGATGCCATGGTAACACTACTATTAGCTAGTTATTTTTATTGGGCTACCTCATAGACATCACTGTCCTATTTCCACCCATATCTCATAGTGTCATTCCTTCATACACATATACATTCTAAAACTCTTGGTGACAACTGGTTCATAAAACAATTCAGGTAGAAAAGAAACATATCAAGAATCATTAAATGATAAAATTAATTTGAAGTTAGTAACTCAAAAAAGAATTCTCGGCCATTAATTTTATGGGTGAAGCAGACACTAATATTTTATGAGATTTGGAAGTATCGTGTATAATGTAATATCCAGTTTGTCTTCAAGGATTTTTTTTTTGCTCTTTTATGTTAACACAACAATAAAACTAAGACAATATCACATCATTATACAAGTTTAATGACATGATGCTTAACAACCCTCTGCTTTATGGGGAAGCTTTAGATCTTGCCTGATGGTAAACATTTTGGAAGGGGGGAATGTACTTTTATGACTTAATGTTTGCATATTAGTTGCTTATATTAAGAGTTGCAATGTTATTGTCTGAAGATTTTAATAGTGGACATTTATTTAAAGGGCATGTCATCAGGCATGTCAAATGTTATTAACATGTCATCAGGCAGGTCAAATGTTATTGATCACAATGGGTTTCACTACTGAAACTCGGGACATATAGCTGGGGAGATAGCACAATGGCCAGGTCATCCACTCTCTGGCTGTATCTCCTGAAAATGAAAATTTATGAGGTTACATTGGGACAGCAGGACCTGTTGTGAGCAATAATTTGAAAATTATATTTAATGAGAGTGTCAGATTGTTCTGGTTAGGACAGCGGTACATGGGGACAGCATCGAGGCGGGAGTGTTTCCCAACCTCTGGGCACCCTTACCAAATAATGTTCTACAAGATACAAAAAACATCATTCAGTTACTCACAGATGACATCTTCTTTGATCTGAAGCATCACTTTTCCTATTCATCTCCATCTGACCCTGGCCTCCATGATGATTTCTTCCAGCTACAATTCCTCTCTTCAGAACCTGCCAGACAAACATCTTCCTTCTGTTTTTCCTACTTATATGGTCCCTTACAGTAGTTATTCTGCTGTTTAGTGTCATGCACAGTAAAGTGAGTTGATATGTACTAGTTGATAGTACTAGTTGATAGTTGATAGTACTATCATCCCTTTCTATGGTCCCCATATAGTAAAAATGTCCCCTGCTGTGCCCTTCATATTGTAATAATTCACCCTGCTATGTCCCCTGCCAACATAGTAATAATGCCTCCTACTGTGCACCCCCACATACTGGTAATACTCCTGCTGTGCACCTCCACACAGTGCCCCTGCTGTACCCCTATAGTAATAATGCCCGCTGCTATACAACCCCCCAACAGTGTCCCACCTCAGTAATTCATTGGCTGGGCAGGCCTGCAATGTCACAGCCCCCGGAGCTGGAAGCGGCTGAACAGAAAGGCGGATGGCAGATACTAGCGGATTGCAGATGGCAGTTACTGGCAACTGGCAGCAACGCAGGAGCCAGTGAGGTAAATGCACTTTAATATTGAATTTTAATTACAGGTGACTATGACTCATATTGATGAAAAGTACTTGAACACATAATAGCACTTACATCACATCCGCAATGCCCACTGACGTTTGAGCACACAGTGTATACTGTTTATTCATTTAGGGTGCACTGATCATCACATGCATATTTATACGTAGACCAGTGGAGTCTCTCTGGAAATGGAATTACATGCAAATACGTTGACATATCATGATTTGTATAAATAATTGAGTAACTTTCCAGTTGTTATCCCAGACTCTCAAATATTGTTAGAAACAAATGAGAGCAGTGTGACAATGAGCAAATAGCCCTGGTGTGTGTGCATCAATCCGCTCCACTGCTGTAGTGATAAGTATTTAAGAGGCAGAACACTTCCCATGTATTAAATGGATATTTTATCATCTAAGAGGTGGACATTTAATTAGGGTGAAAACGTTGCAGAAAATGAGATCGCAAATAATTTTTGGCATTAGCCCCTGAAAACCACGAGTATGTCAGATCCTCTCTAAAGTCTGCCAGTTGGATTGCTTTCCTCGGCAATCATTGCTGTGTAGAAATAGCGATCAGCTCTCAATACACTCAGCACCAGTGAAACTAAGATGATTAGTAATTGGATGGGAGCCCAACACAGTAAGAGGATATCAGCAGTGCACGTCTTCCCTTGTAGAAATCCCTTCTGCAAATTCATAGAGAAATAATTGCAACTGGGTTATTGTCCAGGCAAATGTATATATCTAGTAACAATAGCCAGGAATATATTACTGCCAGTAAATTTCCCCCCTAGGCCTTAAATGCTCCACACCGCCAAGGCCTTGAATGTTTTATTGCTGCTAAGATGATCTTTTATTATTATATGATTTTATCTAATAAGAGTTTCCAGGTTAATATTTTTCAAAGGGGACCTGATTTAACCCTCCTGGTATCAAAAAAAAGAAGTAAATACAAGGGTGTAAAAACTTTTGCAATTCACTGATTTGTTCATATTTATCATTTTATTACATAATTTACTTAAAGGATTTCTTGAATAAAGTATTGGTGTATACATTGCAGCTGTTATTCAGCCAGAGAGTCCAGGAGAGTATTTGAAGAATGTCAGCAACCACCTAGTGCCTTTATAAGACAATCAATTCCAATGGAACCTATACACCTACTATTCGGCAACTAAGCCAGCCCATTATCAGCCCTAACTCTGAAACCTAAAACTACTGGAAAGTGGCCCAGCACCACAGGAGCACAGCCTCACTTCATAAGAGTGATAATATATAACCCAGATGGATTCGTTTAAGGATGGACAGAATAAGTGCAATCTACCAAGATGGTTGAGGTCCCCAAACTTCTGTGAGCCATACTGTATATAGTTCTAGGGTTAATCCAGTTGCCTGGAAGTTTCAAATTTCAGAAGCCTATATGTTCATATAACACATTACAACAATGCTGTATCTGTTTGTGGGGTCCCATTCCAGGTTTTGACGAAGTCCAAAAATCTAGTTAAACCCTAAAGCCATCCCATCCCATAAGTAGTGTGACTGGGATGTGCACAGAACTGTAATGTCCCAGTACAGATGTGCCACTAAGCTCTGTATTCTGGGATACACTCTGGGATGATAACCATTTGGTGTCTTACCGTCCCTGTTCTCCTATGCACAGCTGAAGGTAAAAGGGTTAACTTGTGCTTTTGCTATGTTCTGTGTTATCCAGTCACTGGTGCAGGTAGCACACACACCATCCCCCTATTACACTTCTTCCTTTTTCCCTTTCTAGCACGTTCCCCACCAGTAGGAGGTTAGATCCAGTCACCCCTATATAGGTAAATCATTCCCTGGTGGGAGGGTCTTTAGTGGATAGTGGAGGTAGTAATACATCGAGAGAAAGAGTTTGTGCTGCAGTTTATACCAGGGCCTGACCCAGGGCCAGAGACTTTGTCAGGAGCCACAGCTTACAGATTTTTCCTATGAGAGAATAAGAGAAACTATTATGCAGTGCTAAGCCCAAGAGTGGGGTAACTGTCACCTGGGTTTAACCTTGCCTACGCCAGGCATCCCTCTACAATGTCAGGACTAACCAGATCTAAGACTAGTATGCAGTGGAGCAAATCGCGGAAAAGCTGAAGTACTCCATTGACTCTAGCTCGGCCTACTCAGATAATCTTGAGGGGTTTGCAAACCCTGGACTCGTGCTACTAAACCTGACACTTGCTAGACTTGTTTGGCAAAGGGTAGTCCTCTTGTCTCGTTATCCTAACTGTGAGTATGAGGTCTTCTTCTCTTCTTCACAAGTCATACTACCAACTATGTTGACAGAGTACTGTACTAATTAGGCAAGGTCTCTACAACAGTTCCCATCAAGATAAGCAACACACCTTCTACTTCTTCCTCTAAACCACTACCTTCTATCTAAAACACTACCAACACCTGCACCTACTAAAGTTATTATTATAAACTTATATTGCACTGAAGAACTTAAGTAAAATGTATCTTTTGTTTAAGTGCTGGACTCTGTGCTCAATTTTTCCCACCCACACATTTGTGCTCCCCTTTACAAAGCACAGTGCCAGTGTGTCTGCAAGTGGGTATCGCCACTCCTGGCCACCTTTACAGGTGCCTAAGTAAAACATCAGAAGCCCACCTGCTGTTACCACCTAGCAAGCACGGGCCACAGCACTTCTATCTCCATAGCCTCTGCAAAAATTCTGAACAAGGCTATAGCTACATGTCTAAAAACAATGCTCAAACTGGAACACTATTTTCCCTTTCCTGCTCATTAGCACTTTGTGGAATCATGAAAAGCAGCTTTTTAGATATTTGCTCAGTGTGGTGCACAGCAGCATTGGCATAGATACCAGCTCTACACAGTCTCTAGAGACTAAATAAGCAATCAAAGCAAAGTTACATCCAGTTATTTCCAGGTGACTTCTTCTCTGATTAGTCAGTCAGTAGGCCTCCAGTAGGTAGTTTCCCTTTGTAGGCAAACGCCAAGTAGGTAGTTTCCCCAGTAAAGCCCCTAATAAGTGTTTTTTCTATTATTTAAGCCCTCAGCAAGTAGTTTCCGTACTAAATAATACATTAATACAATAAGTTAATCAATGGGACCTGGGACATTATTTAAAATAGATAGATAGATAGATAGATAGATAGATAGATAGATAGATAGATAGATAGATAGATAGATTGATTGATTTAGGGATTTTCCAGGCAAAATGTATTGATGAGTCATCTACAGGATAGCTCATCAGTCGCTGATCAGCTGTTCGGCACCGCCACTACACAATGAACGGGGCAGGAAGCAGTTTGTTTCAGTTCACTGTCTAGCGGTGGTTATGTGTAGCTGCAGTGAACAACAGCTGAGCTGCAGTTAGGCCGCACACTAAAGAATCCCAGCAGAACACCCGTCGCGGATTCCGCAGCTTACACCCGCTGGCGGACTCTGAACCCTCTCATTCTTCGGGCGGACGGTGCGATCTGTCAAATCATGGAATGAAGCCTATGGGATCAGCTGAGACGTGAGTGGCCACCAGAGTCTGCAAGCGGGTGCGAGCTACGGAATTCCGCAGGGGTGTT
Organism: Dendropsophus ebraccatus; assembly: GCF_027789765.1. NCBI lineage: Eukaryota > Metazoa > Chordata > Amphibia > Anura > Hylidae > Dendropsophus > Dendropsophus ebraccatus. The sequence goes on from NC_091457.1 coordinate 68,404,976, forward strand.
CTGCGCGGGTGTTCCGCTGAGATTCCGTAATGTGCATATACCCTAACTGTTAGTGGCCATTACACAATAAAGCAGTTGCAGCCCCATATACTGTGTAGTGAAGGCGCTGGAAAGCTGCTCAGCTGGGGTGTTGGGTGTCAACACCCCACTGTTCATCAACTGATGAGCTACCCTCTGGTAAACTAATCAGAATATTTTGCCTGGAAAACCCCTGTAACATTCCTCATTTGGGGACTAACCAGCTCCCAGGTGGGTTGGATGAAGCCTGTGCATATTAAGTTACCAGTTTTCTTAACATTGTCAGTGATAACACACGTCATATTTTCCATTTCATTAGCACATACTGGATTTTGCTGGTTAGAAATACTAACTAAAATACTTGGTTATTTGAGAGAAACAAAACCAAACATGTTACTTCTGAGAATGCAAAACTCTGAGGTTCAATACAAATTGGCAGAGCGAAGGATCTTAAAGCCAAAACTCTTGACCTTTGTCCTGGCTGAGGAAAATATTCTCGATTAAGTGTGATACAAAAACACTTTAATTCATATGGACTTCTAACCAGAATGATGATGTATTTTAATATAAATGTTGAATGAATGGATTTCGCATACTTTGGACGACACAGACTATAGCTGTAATGAACGATTTGTCTGCTGAGTCTCTCATACCAAATATATTTCACAGGGGCTTTGTTTGTCATTATTAGAATTAATTTCCTTTGTGTAAGAATGAATGCAGACAAGCTTCACATTAGAGACTTGATGTATGGTGAACATATGGAATTGGTGTTCTGAGCCCACAGGCTGAATGCAGAAGGCAGTAGAATATCTCCATATATAACTACCTGTACTTATCACATAAAGTGCTCAGCGATCTAAAGATTGCATTTAAACACATTAAGGAACGCATGAGGCCAAAATTACATCCCCATGTATTCAACAATAGCTGTGAAATATTGTGCATCTATTGGTGAATCAATTGGGTAAAGAGCAATTCAGTATCCTAAAAAATGCAAATGGGACCACAACCATATAGTACCAGGCATCATTGTGTGTCTCAACCACCACCAATCTGACTTAGCATAACTTTTTATGGCATTGGCTAGTTAAATTCTAGAAACATTATGTCACTATTTTACATTAAGTATCCTGTTTGGTGACGTATGGAGCCAGGCCGGGTCAGACTTGATTCAGAAGGGGGGGGGGGGGGGGGGGGGGGGGTTTAGAGATAATTTAGAAGGTGCGCGTCACCCAGGGGAGTAGGTATCGTTGCACTGGGGCTGCTGGGCCCACCTGCAGTGCACCAAACAACTTGATTTGCATACATGGAAAAAGAAGTAGATAGTGGGAACAAGGTGGCGGCTTGAAAAATGGATGGTGCCCTTTACAATCTGCACAGCGGCAGCCATTAGGTTGTATGAAAATATATATTTATTTATTGATTGATTGGTTGATTGTAGTGTTACATTTGCTTTAATGTACAATTCAATAAGAGGTGGATTTAACCCTACAACATGGGGAATGGAAAGTCCTCCAAGTACATAATACAGAAACAAAGAAGGAACAGAAAGTCAACTGAAATAAGTAATAGTCCTAATAGTCTGTAAGTTCATACATGCGAGTAGGATCCTCACTCCTCATGTACTGTATGGATAATTATATGTATATCTCTGTGATGTCTGATTTTTGTCTATGTATGTATCGCTAGAATTGTAAAGTGCTGAGGAATCTGTTGGCACTATATAAATAAAAATTATTTATTATTAATATTGTTATTATTATTATTATTATTATTATTATTATTATTATTATTATTATTATTATTATTAAAAGGGAAAACAGAAATCCCTGCAGTGAGATAGGAGAGTGGTTACGCCCTTACGGCAATAGTTCAGCATTTGATTACTGGTGGTTTAAGAAGTTGAATGCAGCCCTAAGGCTGCTTGGAAAACATGGATATAGCCATAGGCTTTATCCATGTATTCCCAGACTCCCTAGGGTTGCATTCAACTTCTTCCCCCACCGGTATTCAAATAACAAACAATCGGAATTGAGCATGTTAGAGTCACACTCATCTCTATTGGTCAACCCCCCCCCTCCCCCCTTGCCCTTCCTAAAGCCTTGTTTCAAGTAAAGCAAATATTCAATGACATTATATATCTTTTCAATGAATTCCAAAGCTATAAGCAGATATTGCAATAACTCACATCCCTTTCCCATTTGAGGCTTACAAACCCAATTCCCTATGTCACATATTGGCTAATTTTATCTATTATGTTTTTGAGCTGTGGGAGAAAACTAAAAAGCATGGTTCAAACCTGTGTAGATATGCAGCGGTTGGTTGGATACCGGGATAGCTTTGGCAATAACAGCTACGTAGCAGCTAGGTGGGTGAGGGTCACTTGGGCACTTGTTACGGCAGTCTGGATTGGCGATGTTACCCTACCCTGGTCAGACGGGCTTCGCTTCCACAGGTTTAGATGGGTTTAAATGGGTTTCTGCTTTAACAACAATAATAGGTGCAGCCAGGAAAGCGAAGAAGTGTTAAGCTGTGAACTGAAGAGAGTGGAGTAGTGGAGCGTCTTGAAGGCCCTACCCAATGTAGCGCTGTACTGGGTATAGTAGCTGGGTAGCGTAGCGGGTATAGTGAAGAAGAAAAAAAAGAGAAGATCCTTGTACTCATGTTTACTGAACTAGCTTGAGCAGACTTCCCCAAACTTTCCAGGATAGCTGTGTGTTATGCAGTGGAATACGTAGGCTAACTGCAGCTTTGTTCCACTGGGGTAAGTGCCTAACTGGATCCAGGTCACTGCCCTTTACTGTGTGACTAGTATCCCTGGTGTGGGCAAGGTGTTACTCGGAGGACGTCCTCCGGAGGTGGTCTAGCATTGCATGCTAGTGGTTGCATGCTGTTGGAGCTCTCTTTGACTGACTCTGTCCTGACCAAGGCTAGACTAGACTGACCTGAACTCCTCCCGCCAGGAACTAGACTTCTTTCCTAGAGGCTTACTCAGCTTCCCTGTGATTGGTGACGGTTTATGTGTGTGAGAGAGAAGGGATAGGATAGGGCAGAAAAAGGAGGAAAAACAGTCTGCACCTACAACTGGACAAGAGAATAACATGTGACAAACAATTAACACCTAGCTGGCAAAATATAGAATACACTTAGACCATCTCCCACTTTGTGAACCTGAGAGAAAATTTTACACAGTTGCATAAGAAACTTAGTGCAGCACCTTGTGCTGGGGCACTACAAATGGAAGGGACTCATACAAACCCCATAGAGATGCTGCCTTGGGTTCACTTTGAATCCAGAGTGTGAAAGCAGGATCTCAACAGTCATGAGCAAAGATGCTGCCCATAATCAAACATAAGAGGGGAGTCATCTGCATATGGTCCAGGTAAAGAACAGAGGTCCCAATCTCCAGATCAAGAATGGACATCATGTTTTATTGTCTTACTACTGAACATAAAGGAATATTCCTAGTTTGGCTTGGATAAGCTAACAAGCTGTGACATATTTTCTGGTTACATTATTATTAGATTTGTATCCAAAAAGTACAAAAAAAAAAAAGAAATGAAAAACCTCCAGAGCAGTAAAAGCAAAATAGTCCATGTTGCAGTGTTTTGTGTTTCTCTCACATTCTCTTTCAGGATATCAATAGTATGTGAAATGAAACAGCTGACTTAAAGGCAACAGAACAGCCAGTATTAGCCAATGCTTTTGCCTGCCATATGGATCTCTGTCTAAATGCTTCGTTGCTTGTTGATGCAACATCGGTTTTTAGCATCTGTCGTTGCCAAATGACACTGTTTAATATCACGTATCACAAAGATTTTCAAGCCAAAATACTTTAAAGTGTACAAATAAAAGCGGCAGCCCATAAAATTCTAGAGAGGAGAACACATTGCAAACCTTCAGTGGTTTTCCAGAACAGAGTTAACCCCTTTTATGCAATAGATATTGCCTACAGTCATATATCCTAAACCATATTAGGGAATATTGAATATAAATAACAAACACAAATGTCATCCAACTAGCCACCAGTACAGCTGGATGTAATTTTCTTTTGTGGTTTATAAAGAGGACACTTGTGTAAGGCCTTACAGGACATATGATAAAGAGCTATAACAGTACTTTCCAAACTGTTATTGATGAGGTGCCCCCTAGCTGAGGTGAGGGGCAACTGGAGGTAGTTTTGGCAGAAAAGATCATTCGCTACGCTTGCCTTCTGTGGTAAAACAATGCTGATTCCTTTTGTGCCTTCAGGAGAGATATTTAATTGTAAAGTTAGGTATTGTTTTGTCATGGAATATGACCACTGGAGAGGACTAGGAATTAACATGTTCTGGGTGGGAAGGGCCCAGTAAGAAAACATTATCAAAAGAAACCTACCTCCTAACAACAAATGTAGCATCCAGCAATCACATTGATTAAAAAAAAAAAACTTTGTTTCCGTGACACCACTGACAATACATACAGGAGCAGAGACATCTTTTTATGGTCAGACTGCCTAATCCTGTAGGTAGTGTGTAAGAGCACCCAGCCTGGAGAATAAAGTGAAAATACTTATCTGGATAGCAAGGGGGAATCATGATATTGTGCCACCATGCTGACAATGACAATGTATCTGTACAGCCTTGACTCCCAGTGGTAGTGATTTAGTGGGTTAAAAAAATAAATAATTTAATACCCCCAATTCTCCACAAGGGTGGGAAAAAATCTTTATTAAAGGGGAAGTCTGGCAAAAAATACTTTAAAACAAACTAATGTCAGAAAGCTATATGAATTCATAAATTACTTCTTACTAAAAATCTCAAGTCTTTCAGTATGGCATCTCGCTGGAGTTGTAATGTGTCTTTCAGTACCCTATTATATAAATCTTAATGAAAAAATGCTATAGGTAGCCATACTCACCTGCCTGCACTGATCCCGATGATTTCTGGATCCAGCTCCCGTTTCCTGCGCACTGAAGGCCCACTCAGTCAATCACTGTGCTTTCCCACCAAAGCCAGTGATTGGCTAAGCAGGCTGTCACTGGGGGATCAGAGCTGATGGGCATTGGGAGGAGCATGGACAGGTAAGTATGGCTAGTTTAATGTTTTTTACTGTATTGTACCCTTAAACCTTTTCGGACTGTCTTCTTCCAAGCATACTCGCTCAACGCTAATGGAACTTTTCTGTGTATTTAAATTTTTGTTCAGCTAATATAGAACTGTGGGCACCTCCATAAATGAGAATTAAGGGAATATAACTTCTAATTTATTATTTCTCTGTGTAATCTCACCCTTACAAAAAAAAAATCCTACAATTGAATCGAATTTAAGAAATATAGTATTTGTAACAAAAAGGAGCATTCTGAAGTATATATAACCTGAGATATCAGACATAAAATTACCTGGCACCATCCTTTATATTTTATTCTAGGGAAACTGGAGATTTACCACTAAGCAAGGCCTGCAAAAGTCTTTTTAGCCTCTTAAGTTTTCTGCAAGGACAAAGAACATTTCTTCCAAGAGGAAGAATAGATTTCACACTGTGAAACTAAATCTGTTCTTTTCCCTATAAGCACAATCATGTACGGGATATTAAAATGTGATCCATTATGTGTTTTAAAACAAATTGGTTTATAAGGGAAATTACTTTTGCAGACACACCATTCAAATCTTTTGCTCGTAGGAAAAAGAAAACACCACATACAGCAGGACACGCGTGACTTTCACAGACATACCACATAAGAATTTTTTATTTTTTAAGATTGCTAGATTTTCAGTATTGTTTTTGTTCCTTTTCAGGGAAGTAATTTTTAATATTTTCTTGTGGCTAGTTTTTATTGGAAGTAAAGTCATGTTATGAATATAAGTTATAGAAATGTTTTGCAAATAACTGTCATCCCTGCCATACAAAAATCTTATAATTTATAGGAATTACATAGATTTGTTAGGGTACCAAAGAAGATTTTAGAGAAATTTTTAAAAATACTCAAGACCCTTTTTACTGTCTCAAAAGTATGATATTGTGAGCAGATGCCGTGCTGCTCACCTCTGTCATCCCTAGAGTGAACATGTGTGGATTCTGTCTTGGCCTAACTGATCACATTCTGGTTAACGCCCGTGCATTTTCTGGAGTAAATTCTACCAGCACCTTAATGGTTAACCCCTTGCCTATGATTGACAGTTCTATCCTCCTGGGACCTGGTTTTATTAAAACTCAGTCACTCACTATGCCTGATACCTGCTATAGCATATACCTAGAGTGCCTATACTCGCCTCCTACCTTGTGATTTGCTATCCTGACTTATTGGTTTCCTGACTTTGGCTTGTGTTCTTAGCATGTTACATGTTTGTCTCCTAACTTGGTCTGTACTTTTGTCTTGACTCTGGTCTGCCTCATTGACTCTGTTTATTGCTATCTACCTCTCCTAGTTAGATATGAGTTTGCTGACCACCCGCCATTGTGTATATTTGTCCTTGCTAGTGTATTTGTCAAGTTGGTCTCATATTTGTCTCACGTCCTGTTCCACCTATATTAGTGCAGGGAACGTCTCCAAGTTGTCTTGTGTCGGCTAGGACACAGTGACGCATGTAGACAGGGACAGTGGCGGTGGGACAGCATCAGGGCTGCACTTGTCTGCGTCATCTGTGTGTACCCTGACTGGTCCTGACAGATATAATATTTAATCATCAGTGGATTAAGTTTTACCTGAAAAATATGGCCCACATTGCCATTTCTATAGCTCATAATATATTCTGAGTAACAGTGTGCCATATTAGTTTTGGAAAAGTTTATTGATTTTATAATTCTTTGTATATACCTGTGTTGCATGGTATGGTGCCCTGTGCTGACATGACTGCATAGGACAATATTGTAGGTAGTGCCGAGGTGTGTTAATTTAAAGCAGACCTATCATAAGAATCAGAGGCATAAACAAGCTCATGGTTAGATGGGGCTAGTTACTGTGATTTCATGCATGCCTTTTTTTTTTCATCTCCATTGTCCTTTCTAGTGTTGAATGAGCACTAAAATGCTAAAGTTCTCGACTCGAGTAATGAACTCCATTAAACTTAATGGGAGTCTCCAGCATTTAACTAGGTGTCTCCTACTTGGCAAAGAGAAGGGTGCCTGGTTAACCTATTTCACTTTTTTTTCTAGTTTTTTTAATTTCTTTTTTTTCTCCATATTTTGCATTCTGCCAAAGAGCTAATGTGTCTTGCAGAAACCCCATTGCATTTTGTCATTTAAATTGTTGTATATTTTGCTTAAATAAAAAAACATCTTAGTTGGGCCGGTGGGAGATATAACACAGCCGGACGATTATTTGGCCATCGTTTATTGAAGGTGTATGGCCACCTTTACCCTAGCACCACAAGGTGCTCAGTCACATATCATTCACACATGCACCCTGATGCTTTCTCAACACTAGCCCTTTCCAGTGCCCAGATAGCCGCTCTCCACTATTGTACAAGCCCATCCCAGACACAAAAATTCATATACAAGTACAAATAAAAGTGTCAGGTCAATGAATGACCTTTATGCCAACAAAACAAGTAAACAAAGTGCATATTTTATCTGTGCCCTAAGCCTGCAATGCCTCCTGGGTCATCCTCTCTGCCCTCTTTGTCTTTAGTAATGTTTTTCTATTGTGTTCCTGACATATTCTCCTGGTTTTATATGGCTAGTCTGTTATTTTTGTCCTTTTTCCTATTCCTCAGATTATTTTAGGAATGGAATATCACCCAGTTTGGGGCCTCTGTTCAGCGTGGTCATCAAGTAGGTAGGGTCATCTGGAGGGCTTAGTTCCAAGGCTGCACTCACTCTTACCCCTCCTGACATTACAGGTTGCAGTGGGTTGGGGTAGGTGGGTACAGACTTGTGTTAAGAGGCACTTTAATTTGAATTTAGACATGAGGGTACGAGCCATTTTGGGTGCCACTTATTTGGATTTGTGGTGTACCTTACAGACCTATGAGCTATAACAAGTGTCTACTGATCATTCTGTTCTACTATTCACATGCTAGTTTCCCATCATAAAATGAGTGTACCAAGTGATTGGAATCAAACTAACTCCACTAAAAACACACGTATTATATCATCATATATAGTACAACTTCACGTTTTTTTTTAAAGGAAGGAACAGGAAAATTATAATTTTCTAACATCCTTAGACATATCAAGTCTTTTTTTTTTCCATATCCCCTCTGCAATGTGTCATTCCTCTACATGTAAGCATATTATTTCCACCTAAATCTAGGTATGCAAGACTTCAGTGAGAACAGACAGAGGACACAGATAGTAGTTTGTTATGACTAGTCAATAAGACACTAATACTGAAGTGACAGGTCAATTTTAATTGCCACATTATGAAATTATTAGTGTAGTGTGACAGCAAACTGAATCTTCACACATCTCCAGCCCTAGGCACCAAAAACATCAATAAACCCAGCAAAATATATCCAAATAGATATTCAATGAAATTAAATAAGAGCCCCAGCGGGTGGCTGCAGCACACAGCAAACAAAGTAAATTAAACCATGTTCAATTACTGATACTGCATTAATCACACCCAATACAGAATTATACCAATTTTGTAAAAGCCTATGAACAGTAATATAACTACTTTATATGGTGTCAAGATATGAGAAATATAATAATAATAAGCTGCATTTCATTTAGCTACGAGAGCCACATTGTAAAGTATAAAGTAATATAAACCAATGACTGTAATAAATATCTTTTGCCTATAAATTTAGCTGTATGTCTATACGGTATATACATAAGTCCCTTATAGAAATTTTACCAACCAGGACAACCAGTGAAACAGAGACAGATTCATAGGTGCCCATGTCTCCTTAATAGAGTTATTCAGGGAGAAGCAAACCTATTACCTGTTCTGCTCCTTAGCACTTACATCCTCTCTCTTCTAGTCTCAGAAGTATAACTTCCTAGACAAGTGGAGGGTTGGGGTGTTGCAATTTAGGGGAGCTTTTGGACATCGAAAACGGGCATTGTTCTGCATACACGTGATAATTGAGACATGTACCCACCCTCCTATTGTTTCGGTAGGTCCACTTCTAATAATGAGCAGAGAGAGAAAGTGAGCGTTGGGGAAGCAGAACAGGTAAGATCTTTTCTTTTCCTAGGACAACCTCTTTAATGCTCATTAACAGGTAACACTATTTATCTGGTGCCATACCGCATGAGAGCTACTATAGCACACATTGCTGAAAAAATTTATTGCTGTCTGATAGGAAGTCCTGTCCTTTGACCACCATGGAAATTGCATACAATGGACTTGTGAGCATTAGAACTGGACCACGAAGCAATGGAAAAAGTTGACCTCTGTGATGAAATCCTATTTTCTTTCTCTTCTGCAATACTCATCTGGGGAACTGATTGCACCAGGATGCATTATGGGAAGATGGTAAGCCAGCAGAAGCAGTATGATTTTCTGGGCCTTGTTACACGTGTCACCTACCTGTGACAGAACTTTTTATGGTACTATAGAGACCTGCAAAATATTAGCAGGTGGTTTTATCGTTAGTGGGATGTTTCAAGTGTGACCGTCATTTTATACTTGCATAAATCAATAGTACAAGGGATTACAAGAAAGTCTGTAATATATCCTATCAGAGAAATATGCTTCCTTCTGCACACATAAGGAAAACTTGCCTTCAGAGTGAAGTTTTTCAGCTTCACTGGGATCAGGTTACACTGCCTATACAAGTCTATGGAGAAGGCTGGGTAAGAGGGGGGATGAGTTAGGGTACTATTACACGGAACGATAATCGGCTGAATCGGCCCGATTCGGCCGATTATCGTTCCGTGTACTAAAGACACCGATCAGCCGATGATCGTTGTCATCGGCTGATCGTTGATATAAGTTCAGACCTATAATCGTCGGGCGCCGACCGTGTTCCGCTACGTGTAATAGCGGTGCGCGGCCGACGCTGACGATTAGCAAAGAAGAATACATACCTAATCCATGGTCCAGGGTTCCTCTTCTTAACTTCTCCCCGGGTCCGTGCACTTCAGCTTCACAGCGGCTTGTCTCTGCTGACAGGCCCCTCGGCCAATCACAGTCCGGAACCGCCGCAGCCAGTGATTGGCCGAGCGGCCTGTCAGCAGAGACAAGCCGCTGTGAAGCTGAAGTGCGCGGACCCGGGGAGAAGTTAAGAAGAGGAACCCTGGACCATGGATTAGGTATGTATACAGTTTAAACAAAGGCTGCAAGGACATCGGTAACGATGTCCCTGCAGCCCTTGTTTAACGATTATCGGGCCGTGTAATAGGCCAAGTAAACGAGCAACGATCTAGCAGATCGCTGCTCGTTTACAGGTATTATCGGGCCCCCATCCGCCCGTGTAATACCACCCTAAAGAAAGGAAGTACTGCTAGAAATATAGATACAGGCTCTGCAGACTTTCTGTTTTACAGAAAGTGTTGGATTCACTGGCGGAACTACCGCCGTAGCAGCCATAGCGGCTGCTACGGGGCCCCGCCACATTAGGGGGCCCGTGACGCGGGTCCCGTGCTCCTCCTGACCCGGCGACTCCTTTCCCCAACCATAGGGAAAAGGAGTCACTGGGCCAGGAGGAGCACGGGACCGACCGACAGCGCTCCTGTCAGTCCCCCATCTGATGCGCGGCTGCCGGGGGTGTCGCGTCCTATCCCCGGCAGCGCGCGTATCATAGAGCTCTCTGTGTGCCGGAAGTCGCGGCCGCAGCACAAGCCCACAGAGAGCTCTATGATACGCGCGCTGTCGGGGATAGGACGCGACACCCCCGGCAGCCGCGCATCAGACGGGGGACTGACAGGAAAAAGGCTCGACGGGGGAGCGCGTTGTAAGGTGAGTTTGTTTGTTTTTTTTAAACATGCTTTCCGGGGGGGGGGGGAGGAGAGAGAAGGGGGCATCTATAAGGGGAATGGGGAGAAGAGGGCATCTATAAGGGGGATGGGGAGAAGAGGGCATCTATAAGGAAGGGGGGAGAGGAGGGCATCTATAAGGAAGGGGGGGATAGGAGGGCATCTATAAGGAAGGGGGGAGAGGAGGGCATCTATAAGGAAGGGGGGGATAGGAGGGCATCTATAAGGAAGGGGGGAGAGGAGGGCATCTATAAGGAAGGGGGGAGAGGGGGACATCTATAAGGAAGGGGGGAGAGGGGGACATCTATAAGGAAGGGGGGAGAGGAGGGCATCTATAAGGAAGGGGGGGATAGGAGGGCATCTATAAGGAAGGGGGGAGAGGAGGGCATCTATAAGGAAGGGGGGAGAGGGGGACATCTATAAGGAAGGGGGGAGAGGGGGACATCTATAAGGAAGGGGGGAGAGGAGGGCATCTATAAGGAAGGGGGAGAGGGGGACATCTATAAGGAAGGGGGGAGAGGGGGACATCTATAAGGGAGGGAGAAGGGGGCATCTATAAGGGAGGGGGGAGAGGGGGACATCTATAAGGAAGGGGGGGATAGGAGGGCATCTATAAGGAAGGGGGGGAGAGGGACATCTATAAGGAAGGGGGGGAGAGGAGGGCATCTATAAGGAAGGGGGGGATAGGAGGGCATCTATAAGGAAGGGGGGGATAGGAGGGCATCTATAAGGAAGGGGGGAGAGGGGGACATCTATAAGGAAGGGGGGAGAGGGGGACATCTATAAGGAAGGGGGGGAGAGGAGGGCATCTATAAGGAAGGGGGGAGAGGGGGACATCTATAAGGAAGGGGTGAGAGGGGGACATCTATAAGGGAGGGAGAAGGGGGCAACTATAAGGGAGGGGGGAGAGGGCATCTATAAGGGAGGGGGGGGAGAGGGCCATTTATAAGGAAGGGGGGGGAGAGGGGGACATCTATAAGGAAGGGGGGGGAGAGGGACATCTATAAGGGGGGGGGCAACATAGGGGGAGAGGGGGCCATCTATAAGGGGACAACATAGGGGAGAGGAGCACAACATAGGGGAGAGGGATATTATAAAGGGACAAAATTGGGGGAGAGGGGAACATCTATAAAGGGACAATATAGGGGGAGAGGGGGCCATCTATAAGAGGAAAACATAGGAGGGGCCATCTATAGGGGGGCAACATAGGGGACCATCTATTAGGGGACAACATGGGGGGCATCTATAAGGGGGACAGCATGGGGGGCTTCTATAAGGGGGGCAACATAAGGGGGCTATTTAAAAGGAGGGGCGACAGAGAGGAGGGCCATATAATAAAATGGGATCACATAGAGTTAGCCTTCCCACTAAATGAGGGTGTCAAGGGGCCAATGCAGATGTGCAGTATAGAGAGATGAGGATGGTGCCAGTTTGAGGAGACTAATATGTTTTTCTGGCAGATTCTGTGGATTTGTGGCTCGGAGAAGGAGATGGAGAATAAAATGAAAAGGGAGGAACTCCGATCAGAGAAGACGTCCCCTGTAAGTCACCTGATATAACTGTACTGTAATTTACATGGTGTACAGGACCTGTGTAGAGCTGAGTGTGTTGATGCTGTAGTGGTCGATCGAGAGGGGGCGGGTGGGGGGGGTTGGCCACAATCAAAAGTTTGCTATGGGGCCCAGCCATTTCTAGTTACGCCCCTGGTTGGATTCTTAGGTTAGACTGCTCGGCACTTCACTATATGTTGCTAGAACATATGATGGTTTGCTGCAGAGTTTTAAGGAGACAGGATCCACTGTATGAATGTTTGTGTGTATGTTGTGTATCGAAGGAGCTATCATAAAGGCTGCATCCATTGTGCAGCTGACTTTAGAAAAAGCTAACGCAGAGATAAAGCTTAGGAAGGGGTAAAATGCTATATACTAATCATATAATGACCGACAATAGTTCTACTTGGGTTTTAGTGCTCTGGGCATTCAGACCCTTCTAATCATTAGATAGAGCGAGGGAAGCATGCAGGTGAGTACTCTCCTCGGCTCGGCCCTCTTCCAGTTGTGTCTCATAATCCTAAGACATGCTCTGTAGACTTACAATGTAGCCCATCTTACGCAACAAGAGGGGGAGGGCAGAGATTCTGGACATGAAGCACTATGTTGCATCTCCCCTGGCTCTATCTAGGAAAAGATGGAGATCTGAACATCCAGAATCTGACCAAGCAAAACCTTTGACAACTCTGTGTAACACACAATTACTAAGCTATATGCACAACATGCATAATTTTAAATTGCAATACTGATGTAGAAAACATAAGGTGCTTAGCATGCCACTTGATCAAACAGTGTGTACCATCACATCACATAAGGTGACCTCAGACATAGAATAGACCATACACTGTAGATTTGCCTCTCTTAGGTAAGCACTTAGCCTACAAAATATGGGCAGGAAGGATCCAGCTTAAAGGTACCTTCACACGTAGTAAGTTCTCATTGGATTTCACTCTGCAAGTTTCGCAGTGAAACCTGCTGTGATTCTCAGCACCATTTTAGTCTATGGCTCTGCATTTTTGCAGTGGATTTTCATATTAGTGAACTGTGAACTGTTACATATTAGTTAGCATACGTTACAATCTGTTGCAGTTCAATTACATTTTAATAAGTAATTGGTTATAGATCAATTGAAAGCATCTAGCAAGCAGGAAGATGTTCTCTGTCTTTTCTCTCCTTCACGGAGATCAGACCTGTCCTTTAGCGTTTTTACATTAGCCATTGACTTGTGGCTCTTCTATTATTCTATTGCTGCGAGAGAGTAGTTACTGTCATGTTAACTAGCTGTCGTGCCAGTAAAAATAATAAACACCCCTGCTTACCTGCCTGTACTCGCTTGTCACACTCCTGCTTGAGTCTCCAGGTCCCTGCTCATTAGTGGCCTACTCAGTGCCCTGTCCCGCCACAGCCAGTCACTGGCCGAGCAAATCATCAGTGAGCAGGAACCCAGAGACTTAAGCAGGAGCGCGATGAGGGAGTGCGGGCAGGTAAGCATGGGCTGTTTATTATTTTTATTGGCACGGCAGCAAATTAGTTAAAGATGGCTGTCACTACATTCTCGCAGCGGAATGAAAATCCACTGCAAAAATGCAGGACCATCGGCTATAATGGTGCTGAGTATCGCAGCGGATTTCACTGCAAAACTTGCAGCATGAAATCTGCGGGGAACATGCTACATATGAAGGCACCCTCTATCACCCAAAAGGGATGGGTGGAGTGCAAGATCCAAATAGGAGCAGCCTCTCCCACCACATATAATATAGAAACACAGAAAAAAGTAAGCACATCCAGTAAAAATAGTAAACTAAGCAAGTGTACACTGCCATGGATTGAATACAGATGCAAACATAAAAAGTTCAGCAGCACACTGCAAACACCAAATATTTGCATAATATGGATATTCTGCATAACATGTCAAAAGTGACAGTATCCCAAGAAAACTCAATGGAGAAGCAATTACAGCATTATACAGGTTATTTACATTGCTGTACACTACTGTGCATAAAGCCTCCAACTGAGTAGCAATTGCCTACGGTTCATGTGTCTTAGGGTAAACGGTTTACAGCCTGCAGTTACACTTAAGAGTCAAATTGGCTGTTAAATTCTAACATGTGACTCTTCCTAGTGTCCTCAGTATAAGCACACATTGCATATGGTTTGCCTGATGTGCAAGAGGTGGCAATTCATCACATTAAAAAGTACGTAACTTAAAAGAGTCTCTCTATAAGCAACCAACAGCAGTCTAGCAGTCTGTACGCTCCATCCCCCCCCTCTCCCCCACCCCCATAGGTAGAGATGTGCTTCATCCAACAGTCATTGTAGGATACAACAGTTAATTCAATACAGGTATTAAAAATGAAAGGAATATAATTAATAGAGTGATTCAATAAGCATCAAATTGGCACATAGGAAGTTCTCCTGACTCAATTAAATAGCATCATAATCTTTACCACTCTATTAAAGCCTATTGCTATTTAATCGTGTTAGTTATCTTCTGAAAATCCAATTAAATATGCTTAATGAAATAGCTGTGAACTGTTACATATTAGTTAGCATACGTTACAATCTGTTGCAGTTCAATTACATTTTAATAAGTAATTGGTTATAGATCAATTGAAAGCATCTAGCAAGCAGGAAGATGTTCTTTGTCTTTTCTCTCCTTCACGGAGATCAGACCTGTCCTTTAGCGTTTTTACATTAGCCGTTGACTTGTGGCTCTTCTCTTGTTTGGGTTTTTTTTTTGTGGAGATGCAGTTTAACATGTGTGCGTATGGGTAAAGACGATTTACTAATCCTGGGCAATACTTAGACAGTGTAGACTAGACAGTCTAGGAATTTTTTAAATTGTAGCTGCCCATGCAGCTGGAACACATCGAATTGTTGGTGCTTTCAGAAACTAGTTCAAATTAAGAACCCCATCATTGTCCCACAAAGATTCCAAAGCACTAGGGTCTCTCCAGGTCTGGTCAAACATATATATACCTACAAAAACATACTGTGCCCAGAAGTCATATAATCAAAAAAGAATTTTATTAATCATGATCAAAGATAAAATACAATAAAATCATGAAGTGAATCAGAACAGCTGATTGCAAAAAGATGCATGGGTAAAGTGTATATACTAAGGGTGCGTTTACACAGAAAGATTTATCTAACAGATTTTGGAAGCCAAAGGCAGCAATGGATTTGAATAGAGGATAGATCCCAGTCTTTCCTTTATGACCTGATCCCTGTTTATAGTCTGTTCCTGGTTTTGGCTTCAAAGATCTGTCAGATAAATATGTTTGTGTAAACGCACCATAAGGTGCCGGCATACAAAAAAATATATCATGAGGTAAAACAGGAAATAAATAATAAGGTACCTGACACAATAAATTAGATTATCTGTATACCCAGTGGGACTCTCAATACAAAACGACATGTGTCACGAAGTTAATAATACTTTCTCGAGGGTCAAACATATAGTAGGTACTGCATTATCAGAAAATAGCCTAATGTTCAAAAGCTTAATGCCATATGACATTCATGACATCATGGCTAAGTTTAGATTGTAAAGAGGAGGTTTAGAAGCTGAACCCAGTCCATCCATAGTGCAATGCGGCGGCTATCAAGTACTCAAATGCTGTTTGGGCTTCTTGCTCTGCTCCTCTAGTGTGGCTGCATGCAATAATGTAATTTTATAGCACATACCCCACTGTAGGTGTTCAGGCACAGAGTAGAGAAGAAAAGAGAGGGCCTGGCCTCAGTGCTTTTGCTGTAGGTGACTAGAATTTGTATTATTTTCCTTTTTGGTGGGGAGTTGTCTATTGGGGAAGGGGATTATTTAGTTACAGGGGACTTCTATCTAATGGAGAAAAAAAATGATATACATAAGGGGGGAATAACTAAATGGTGGAATTACCTCCCTACGGTAGTCGTCTACTTAATGTAATTGGGTTGTATCTAATTGGGGGAATTATCTACCTACTGTTGGCATCTACCTAATTGGGGATTGGGGGGGTTCTACCCACTGGGGGCTTCTACCTAAAGGCAGGACTACTTAACTACTGGTGGAATCTACCTGATGGGAGGACTACCTACTTACTGGTGGCTTGTACCTAATGGCGAGGTGGGATTACATACCTACTGGGGGCATTTACCTAATTGGGGGGGTATCTCCCTAATGGGGGATTTCTACCTACTGGGGGCTTCAACTTTATAAGTGGGTTATCTGCCTACTGGGGCATTTACATAATTAAGGGAAGAGGGGGACAACTCTTCATCGTGGGCCAGGACAGACAGAAAAGGAAAGTGAACAAATCCAAAAAGATGCCCTTTGTGAGCTACTCTATAAGGCTATGTTCACGCAACATATCAGACCGGCCGTTCCGTTACCCCGGATGATCCGGCCGGCCGCAGAGCTCTGATGTGGGCGCATCAGAGCTTCCCATAGCGCACAGTGAAGCGAGCGTCCGGAGCCGCTTGCTTCACTGTGTGAAAGGTCTTTCTGCGGCCGTAATTCACTGAATTCCGGCCACAGAAAACTGACATATCAGTTATTTGCAGCCCTGTATGGGATCCCGGCTGGAGCGTATACGATGTGTAAATGCTCCGGCCGGGATCCCATATCAGATAAGGTTATGTTGATGCGAACAACGGCCGTACTTTTACGTAGTGTGAACATAGCCTAAAACTGCAATGTATTGTCAGTTTTATTGCAGTAAATTGAGGATTACCTTCACCATCAGTGTCCTATCTTGAGTGCAGGTCTAAAGATGCAAACTAACAGCATAATAAGGATCTATAGTGCTGTTAGAAATGTTCATGTGAAACCAGCCTATGGGTAACAAGCATGCCCAATACATACTGGTCTTTAGCTATGCGGTAAAACAAAACTTACCATCTGTGTGACACATGCATAAATGTAGAAAATGGAAAATGTTTTCATTTATTGTGTGCTGGTTACATTTACTATGTGCATTTCCCTATCCACACATGACTCTCCTGTTATACAATCTGAAGCTATTGAAACAGTAACCCTGACATAACATATGGAGCTTCTGCATTCAAGCTTACACAATAAAACAGTGTACTCCAAGTCTCTGCAAAGTGTGTAGAAATACAGAGAACTCTGCTGGCTGCCCAAACATTAACCCTGTAACAACTCAACAGGTGTCCAGCAGCTCGGCAGCCAAAGTTTTGTTGGTAAAACTTTGCTTCCTGTTTGTCTTACACTAAGCAAATATGAACTGTTTTTCCATCTCTTTACTAGGATTAAAGGTTTAGTGCCAGATATGCCTGTGCAGCAAGGGTTAAGGCACGCACAGTCATAAGTAACCCTTTCAGGGCTGATAAGCTGTCGAATCATGCTAAAAATCCATTCAGATTTTTTTATTCGGAATACATAATGGAAAGCAGATTAACAAGTAAAAGACAAGATCACAGTAAAAGGAAAAAAAATGTAACTCCCAAGTTTTTAAAAGTGTACTCTGCTTTCTACTTTGGCACAGCTTTCCAACACTTGGCGTGAGTCAGCTGGAATTTGGCCCAGTTATACAAGCTTCACCATTGGTTCCTTTTATACTGTTGCTAAGGGCCTGGGCCAATGGCGTATCGGACATCTTCCTAAATCCTGCCTCTAAAATCTGGTCTGATCATGAGTCTGTCCACACTGTTTAAAAACTACACTTTCCTTCCCCCTCTAAAAAGAAAACAAAATCCTCAAAGTTTATGCAAGTTAAAATGATATGTGCCAAGAACACACAGCAGCGAAGGGAAAGTGCCCTGGTGGGTATTTTCGCTGAAGCTGCGGGGGAACATAACTGCTGTGTGCTATCTTGTCAGACCAGTTCAGCTGTCTTTATGTGTGCAAAGCCCCGAGATAGAGAGCAAGGCTAAAGTTCCTGTAATAACATTATCTAATGCTCTGTCTACAATATGATTACATTCTACATTTCTATTCTATGGAACTCTACATCATTCCCTTCTCATTGACAGAGTGCACAGCTTTTTTCGAATGTCATAAATTACTTTAAAGCTGTTTATATAATGTAACAATTTACAGACAGTTTTACATTGTGCAGCTCCATGATGTAGTCATCATTTTCAGTCCTTTTGAGTGATGTATATGCTACTGAAATACAGAAAGAAGAGCTGGTTAGCTGTGACCTATAGTATCCTATATTGCTGTTTTAGGCTGGGTTCACACACAGTATATTTCAGGCAGTATTTGGTCCTCATGTCAGGTCCTCATGGCAACCAAAACCAGGAGTGGATTGAAAACACAGAAAGGCTATGTCCATGTAATGTTGTAATTGAGTGGATGGCCGTCATTTAATGGCAAATAGCTAGAAAAAATGGCTAGAAAAAAAATGGCTAGAAAAAAAAGGGTAGCCATACTCAGGGACTGCCAATGATACTGTCACAAAAGTCCAATGATGACAGTAAAAGAGAAGATTGATACTTTATGGTCTGAAATGATCAAGCTGCTAAAGAGGTAAAAAAAAAAAAGTTTGAGAAGTAGCTGTAAAGATTTAGGGTAAGCCGTTTAGTTGAATGCTAGCTCAATTGAAATGGCGGTTTAGCTCCTGCATGGAAAGGATAGAGTGACAGTAATAGTAGTATCAGTAGTAGTAGCAGCAGCACCATTGATAAATAAGGGTCTGGATTGTTGTACATTTCTTAAATAGGAGAATGAAGAATTTGTTTTCAATCAATAGCTGAATTACTTACAGTTCTAGGCTATGTTCACACTACGTAAAACTACGGCCGTAGTTCTCGCTGCAGAACTATGGCCATAGTTTTGCGGTGTCTGACATAGTCTTATTTTCAATGGGATCCCGGCCGGAGCGTACACACATTGTATACGCTCCGGCCGGGATCCCGTGCGGCGCCGGAAAAAACTGACAGGTCAGTTTTCTGTGGCCGGAATTCAGTAAATTCCGGCCGCAGAAGGACCTGTCAGTTCACACAGTGAAGCGAGCGGCTCCGGCCGCTCGCTTCACTGTGTGCAGGGGGAAGCTCTGATGCGGGCGCACGCTGATGCGCCCGCATCAGAGCACCGCGGGCAGAAAGATCATCCGGCCGGTACTTAAGTACTGGCCGAGATGATCCGGGCTGAGACCGGCCGTTCCGTGACCCAGCCGGGGTCACGTAACGGCCGGTCTCATATGTAGTGTGAACATAGCCTTAGTATGGAAATGTAATTAATCCTATCCCCACCACCACCACCCACCACTATCATTGTATACCTATGCACCTCAAGCTGCTCATCTTCACAGTAAGCTTTATAATGCTCGAAAACAATGCTGCTTCTCCAATGCCTGTTTTTTACGTTACACAGTAAGTGTTTGTTGGTACAAAGATTTATGTCACTAAATTTAAATTGGTTTTGGAGTTCTATGGTGGAATCCAGTTATCAGCAGTAATGCATGTCTTTTTATTGCAGTCTCAAAAAACAATGTTTTGGGGTTCTTAAATCCTTTTTTTAAGTACCAATGGCATCATAACAAATGGTAACAAACAAGCTGTTTGATGACTGATGACTGTGACACTCTAGCCCCGCTAGTGCTCTCCTTGGATCACTGGATTCCATCAGAGATCTCCAGCACCAATTGGAATATTCTTTCTCCTGGCATCTTGTGACTACAGATCTTGGTGGTGTTGTTCTCCCAGTGCAACTCACATAGGTGACTTCATTTTAAACACACCGCCCTTCTACTTGTTTTCCAAAATGTTACTACTCTATGGTGTGCCCTCTCTTCTATTTCTAGCTTTGCTATATTTCACTACTTGACATTATTAATAGGTACTGTATTGCAGTAGTATTTGGGCACTGTATAGCCATGTGTCATGCAAAGTTTAATTCAGGTCCTCTAAACACCTTAACATATAACATATACCTTGGGACTTAGATTAAGAAATGACGCTCAGGTGGCAGCCAGACCAGAGGACAGCATTTAGTGCGATATTTATTGGATAAAAAGGTCCTGCACCCATCTGACTTCAGCTTGAAGAGGAGGCACTATGTTTAAAGTACTCTGGAGATGATGCAGTCACTTATTAAGCAGTGTTTGTGTCGGTGGAGTCAGCTTTGCTCTAGGTTATTTACTCTCTTTCACACTTTGCCTTCTTATTATTAAAACTGTAGCTGAGCTGAATGGACTGAATGCCTGCATGAAACCAGAACGAAACCTGTGCAAAAATGAGAAGAAAATTCAAAACAGATGCAGAAGGTTCCCTGTTTATATACACACCAATGGCCCAGGGGCTACAAAGTAGAATTTTTCTTGGACATCAATGTATTTTACCTTAATATTCCATTTGCTAATGTCTATTTTACTTGTATAAGCTCACACTTGTTTAAAGACAGTCTCTTGTCCTCTCCCCCACTCTCTAACCCACCCTCCTGCACTATCTCCCTTTTCTCTCCCCGGCTCCCCCTTGGAATTTGGATCCATTCCACTTCTCTCTGAAAACTTGTTTTGTTTGTAGTTTTGATTGAAGGACATTCTTAACTCCTTCCAAAATAGCAATGAAGTCTGCCTCATTACAATCACTTGTAGGTTAAAGTATCAGAACAATAGTCACACAGATCAAATTAATAGCACTAAGAAGAAAAATGGTATACATATATATATAAATATATATATATATATATATATATATATATATATATATATATATAAAGAGAGAGAGGGGGGGAGGGGGGGGCTTCCTAATGAAATTCATGCTAATGCTTATGGTTTCACAGACAGTGGCTCTTCAGTAGCCCAACATCTATGGTAAAGTGATCCAGCTAATGTTAATGCTCCTATAATGTATTCATATAGTCAATTATTATGTACATCCAATTTTTATGTACATCCAATATTGTGTACTTTCATTCTTTCCTAATGCTATCAAACAGTAATATTTTATTAACAAAGCACCTATGGGTACAGAAATGATGAACAGTGTGACAGAACAAAGAGCCCTTCACTACCTTCCCCTTCACTTACTCTTCTCAGCCATGGGCTGATTTAGGCCTGTTGTCTATAGGGAATCAGGGATATCACTATCTTCAGGTCACTAAGGGTCACTTAGCAGGAATAGCACCCAGTCACCCAGTGTGGGAATGGGAAGTGGTGAGTTTTAGTTATCTTTTTGCTGAAGCAAAGGGGGTGTAACGCCTGGAGTAGTGGATCCACTGGACCGTCACTAGCGATAGCACTAACCTCACCAGGGAGCGGAGTCTAAGGGGCCGCTGGTTTTCACCAGAGCCCGCCGCAAGGCGGGATGGACTTGCTGTGGCAGGCGACCCCCAGGTCGCTACCCCTGGCTTGGTTGCTAGTGACGGCAGGCGAGGTGTGGCAGGAGCAGTAGGCAGGAGATAGTGCAGGCAGAGGACTGTAGACGTGATCGCAGGTGGTGGAGAGAACTCAGGAACAATGGGAAGGCAGGTGGCAAGGACTAGGGACAAGGACTGAAGACAGGAATCTGGAACAAGGACTAGGGACCAGGTAGCGGACAGGAATCAGGAACAACAGGGAGCTGGGCCAAACGCTATGGAAAGCATGTAGAGGCTCCAACACCTGGGAGGGGGCAGGGCTGGAACTTATAGGAGAGTGTGATGTGCAGCAACCAATTAGGGGCGGAACTGGCCCTTGAAATCTGAGACAGCCGGCGCGCGCCCTAGGAGGCGGGGACGCGCGCGCCGGCCGGCACAGTGAGAGACAGGAGCGGAGGAAGGTGAGGCGCCCCCAGGGGCCGAACTAGCAGCAGCGCCGGGTCCCTGCACAAGGACCCCGGCGGCTGCATGGGGCAGGAGGAGGTTGCGGCGGCAGCCCGGAACACGGGACGCCGCCGTAGCCATGACAGGGGGGCACTAGTAATGGGTGGCATTACTATTTTGTGGATGCACAAAGGGGGGTTTCTTCACTATGTGGGCACAAAGGTGACCTGATTTTTTGTGAAAGCAGAAAGAGGGCCAAATTGCTGTGAGGTGACACAAAGGGGGCCCTACTGCCATGTGGGATCAGAAAGGGTGGCCTAATTGCTGTGGGGCCTAAATGCTCTGTGTGTGGGTGGGGGGGCACAAAGCTGGGTATTACTAGTATTTAAGAGGGGACTTTTTATTTAAGGTCAGTGTGTGGGGTAGCAAATAAATTATTCTGATTGTTACAAGGCACTATGGATGACAAGTTTAAATTGAGGTTGGGAAAGGTGAGGATGGTGCTGAAAAGGTGAGAAGCCTCAGATGTTTTCCTTAAATTAATGAGAGACAAATAGTAGCTAGAATAAATATATGACATTCAAAACCAGATGTAAAAAAAATTGTAAAATTACTTCAACCATAAGATGTCGCATGTGAGTCACTGGATGTAACTGCACAGTAATCACTTATATGGTCTATAAAGCTTGTGTGCAGCTGGTATCTACCACTTTATGGTCACTGTAACAATATAATAATATTATTTAATCATGATGTACTGGTAATATGCTGATGTTGCTATTTGAACAGTGGAAAAATTGGTAACACTGGCCTTGATGTACTGGGTTTTATCCAATATCAGCATGGTCATAAATCTTATTTCTTTCAGTGTATACCAAAGGTATTGGTAACTGTATAGCTATTATTTAGAGTTATACAGTAATATCATGGATAGAATGTTGTGTAGCCATGTTTACTTTCAGATATCTCACAACTTTTCCCCTTCTCATATATT
Source organism: Dendropsophus ebraccatus (assembly GCF_027789765.1). Classification (NCBI taxonomy): domain Eukaryota; kingdom Metazoa; phylum Chordata; class Amphibia; order Anura; family Hylidae; genus Dendropsophus; species Dendropsophus ebraccatus. The sequence continues at coordinate 68,428,074 of NC_091457.1, forward strand.
ACAGATGTATCTGCTTTATTTCTGAGGGAACCACTCCCTCAGGAAATAGAGAAATACTTCCTTTTCTCAATAACCAATGCAGATAAAGTAAAGCAATTTCAGGAATTTCAGGAATCACCTCGGGGCAGAAGTTTTTTTTTAGCTCCGCTTGGCATATGGATGGAAAGAGGACAGGGATGTTCTCCCCTTGTGCAAAATGTTTTAAAGCGGTACTCCTTTAAAAATTCTGTAAAATTTCTAACCATAATCTAAGCTTGTTTATAATAGGTTTCTATTACATGGATTGGGCCATTTGTCTGCTGTACATCCTGACTTACATCCTGAAGCTGCAGAAAATCCTAACTTCCTTGTCCACTTCCTGGTCTCCACTCCTCTTTCCTCCTCCTCCTCCTCCTCCTTTCTGAGACTAAAGTCACATGACCTTTCTCTTGGGTTGCCAGGCAAGCTGTAATGCCTTATCTTTAACCCCGCCCTCCACTGACATCACAACAATCAATGAGCACCTGGATAAGAGGAGGGGAAACAACAAATCATTGACAACCTTCTTAACAGCATAGGGAAAAGGAAACATAGTTGTATCACCTATGTCTTTCTTTCTAATCTATGTGGATAGATAGATAGATAGATAGATAGATAGATAGATAGATAGATAGATAGATAGATAGATAGCAACAATTTGCAGCACACCAGTTAGTAAGAGTAAAGAGGGATTTATTCCATCAATAAGGTGCTGGTACAGGTAACAACATTTCAATTCTCTCCCAGAATCATTGTCAAGCTTCAGGCCAAAGCGCAAAGCACCCACTGATCTTTATCTTAATGTGCTGCTTTTCTCTATTCTAGATAGATAGATAGATAGATAGATAGATAGATAGATAGATAGAGAGATATTTTGTTTACAGTTTTGTTTAAGGCCATGTTCACATGACGTAAGAGACCGGCTGTTCCGTGACCCGACCGCGTCACAGAGTGGCCGGTCTCTGAAAAGATCATCCCAGGTGGTACTGCAGTACCAGCCGGATGATCTTTCACGCTGCAGAGCTCTGATGCGGGCGCATCCGTGCGCATCCGCATCAGAACTCCCCACAGCACACTATGAAGCTTGTGGCTGCAGCCGCTCGCTTCATAGTGTGCACTGACATGGTTTTCTACGGTCGCTAATCACTGAATAGCGACCTCAGAAAACTGACATGTCACTTCTTTGCGGCACTGCAAAGGATCCCAGCTGGAGTGTATACTATGTGTATACTCTCAGGCCGGGATCCCATAAACAGGACACGTATCTATTCGTAAAAAGTATTGCAACAACGGCCGTACTTTTATGAAAAGATACAGTGTGTGAACAAAGCCTAAAGCAGAAGCAGATTGAGGAGAGATCAGACTCAGTGTCAGTGTTAGATCCTCAGAGCTTAATAAAGGGATACAGGCGAAACCTTTCAACAGGCTCTGAACGGCATTCCGTAGGAATGATTCCAAAGCAGGTAATATCAATAGGGGTTTATTTGTCTGATGCAATCAACACGTTTCGGGATTCAAAGCCCTTTCTCAAGTTAGTCTCTAATAACTTGAGAAAGGGGTCTGAACCTCAAAATGTGTTGTTTGAATGCAAAACCACTATTGATATGATCCCCATTGGAATTATTCTTATGCAAAGCAGTTCAGCTTCTGTTAAAAGGTTTCGCCTGTATCCCTCAGGTCTCTTGGATCCGAGGGTCTAACATCTCAGTCTGATTGGCTGAGCAAGTACATTTCCCCAGGTCCCCATGTCATGTTTTACCAGGAAGCTGGGAGAAAAGTATGTCCGACTGCTTTCAGTGACCTGGTGACGCAGCACTGCGGGGGCATAGGGATGGGTAAGTATACATTCTTTCCTATGTTCCTCCTGCACTGTGTGTTTTGTTTTCTCTGGTGTTTTTCTTTAAATTATTGTTTTCTCGTTATTCCATAATGTTTAATAAAAATCACTATATTCCAGAATAAATAAAACCCAGTACAGTACTGTATATATTGTAGGTGCATTGAAGGAATAAAATATAAATCAATGCACTGTACTGCAAGTCCCTCTCACTGTACTGGAGCCTCCCAGTCAGGAGGGAGTTTTTGGAATGTATACTTGTGAAACAATTAGCCCACGCCTGGAGAGCTGCCAGCCTGGTTTTATGTTATGCTTTCTTATAAGATTATAACTTTTATGAGACCTGTAGCCATTATTTAAGAGAGCGAGATAGCATTCTGAAAATGAGTAAACTGCCTGTCGTATCTATCAATTGTTACTTATGCTGCAGTATAAATCACACTCAACAAATCTCAACACAACATGAGTTATTGTCCATCTGTTTCGAGCTAAGAGAAAAACACGTACATGTGTTTGGAGACAGTGGTTGCGCAAGCGACTTGCTAGCTGTAAATTTCCAGCAGTTAATGGAATAATATATCTATATGAGTGTGTGAAATCTGTATTGGTGGATTTTGCACACTTCACCTGGCAAGTTTAGAATCCATACTGGAATCCAGAAAGTTAGTTATTCTGTATTTCCATTAAAGGGAACATTCACACTTTATGTAGCATTTTACTGGTTGTACTAACCCAATGAGGAATATGCAGTAAGGTTCATAAAGTGCTAAAAGGGAAATATGCCAAAAGGATACATGTCAAATTTCATTTTAATATTTGTACCATACTATGCCTAAAAATTGCTATAATTACCTAACAAATACATTTTGTCTCCATACAAGATGGAAGAGATCACTATTAAGGATCATGGAATTAAACATCTCCACTGTTGCTCTTGAAACCTATCACCAGGCTGCCAGATTCCTCCAATAAATATAGCACATTGGTTGGCTCCCATGTAAAAGCAGTAACTAAGTTCCCATCAATCCTGTGCTATTTATGATACTGGTTTCCTCCTAATTGTCCCCTTGAGATAGAGGACCCATGTGCAACTACTAGTCTGTACCTCTATAGAGGTATGTTTGGAAACTGAATCTTATGCCGTAATAAACCGGGTAGTGAGAGTACTCAGGGCATAAAATGGTTCCCTTCAAATATGGTCCTATAAATGATGGGCTGTCCATGTAACAAGTGAAAGCTGGTACTTGTTTTAGACTCTCTGCTCCGGCTCATAGGGGGCTCCCCTCTATCGCTCTGACATTCTTATGCCCTAATAAGTAGTATATGGCATATGGAAAGAAATTGATCTGAGGCACAACATTCATTTGAAAACCAAAACCTTCCTCCCTACTATCAGACTGTGTTTCATTTGCTTTTCACAAGGATATAAATATTCTGATAATTCCTTTGCAAATAAACTTTTTCTTGGAATCCTTTATCTTTAGTCAGTTTTTCACAATATAGACTTTGAATTGTTATGGAGGTCAGAAACCTTCAGCCTTGGATGGATATGAGTGAGATTATCTGCACCCAGACTTGAGATTTCTAAACTTGCCTTGGAGCTGTTCTAAAGATAAACAGTCACTAAAAACTGCAGGGAAATAACTACTAGGAGTACAAAGGTTTAACTTGACTAGGGCCTTCATTGCTACCCCCCCTTTAGACTTGTAGCAGATTTGCATTGGTGCCCAGGGACAGGAGTCAGACAAAGGGATGCGTGACCAATGCAATGGCACAAAAAGCATCAGCCACCCCTACTACAGGGAACACCACAGATGTGACCACTAAAATTGTGACCACCATGAATGTTAAATCAGACTTCTAAGCAGGACAATGGCAGGGAGTAAGCTACATAAGGTTAGCAATCAAGATTTCATGCATACCCTTTTTATTCCTATACATCTCTCGGTCAGCGAAATATAAGCCATTTTGTTAATATGTAACTGAGGATGCAATGCCCAGAGGGTGTTCCTCAGCTCAGTTACCCTTACAGCTCAGTCCAATTCAAAAGATTATCGCTCCGTGTAGTAAAGACAACAATCAACCAAAGAAAGTATCGGCTGATTATTGTCTTTTAATATGTTTAAAAATCATTGGCCGCCCGTCGTGTATCCCTACATGTAATAGGGATGCGCAGCCAACGGCTGATGCTAGGGTAAAGAAAAAAATAAAGAGTCGGACTATACTTACCTGTCGAGACTTCCATGGGGAGAAACAGATCGCTGATCTCTGGATTCTTCTTTTGCATATTCAAGACTTCCATGATGTCTTTTTTCCTTTGTTCTCCGCTCACCACATCCGCTTCCGGAACTTCTAAACCTGTATGAAGTGATAGGCAGCTTATCCAGTCACTGTCTGCAGTGTTGTCCCATGTCGGCCAGTGACAGGATCAGAAGTTCCCAAGGAGGCTGCGGTGAGCGGGGAGCACAGGAACAAGGCTGAAGGACACTGGTGGAGCTTGGACAGCTAAGTATAATCTTTATTATTTTTAGACCTTGCTGCACGATAATCGAGCTGTGTATGGGTGCAGGAAAGTATTCAAAGTTTTGAGTGTTCAGACTCCAACTGATCAGTAGAATGAGAGCAGAAAAGTCTGTGTTTACTGCTTTCTCTCCCGGCTCTGTGTCACCTGACCAAGACAGACTTTTTAATGTCAATCTATGGGACCATCTTGCTCACATAGATATAAAGAGGGGGAGAGCCTTTGAAGCACAAAGTCAACAATACTAAGCAACTAACACCTAGGGGGGGATTTATTAAGTCCAGCGTTTTTTACGCCGGACTTAAAAATGCCCCCGCAGCTCCGGCGCTACGGAGATTTATGTAGAGGCGGACTGCCTCTACATAAATCCTGTGCGTGCCGGTGCGCACCGCCGAAAACCTACGCCAGCTGAGGACTGGAGTAGGTTTTCGGCGTACATTTGGGCGGAACGGATGGTAAATCGCGCGGACTCTGAGTCCGCTCCCTCCGTTCCGCCCACTACACGCCCCCTTTCCGCCCCCCTGGCGTACTCGGCGGAAAGTACCGATTTGCGAATATTTTATTCGCAAATCGCCCATTTGCGAATAAAAAAATACGCAAATCGGCACTTTCCGCCAAAAATCACCCGTTCGCCGGATGATACATGTGGCCCCTGGTGTACAGTGTATGGAGCCGTGCACAGTAAATTTCACTTAACAGCAATAGTAATAATAATGGTGGTCATGAACTGACTATTTTGGTACATATTTCTGTTCACCAGTATGTCTAGCAATTTTTCAAATAGTCCTGATGAAAAAAACGAAATAAAATGGCAACATGGTTGCAAGGGTGAGAACACCCCTTGACATTTTAGATTGTAGTTCTGTCAAAAAGAAAAGAAATCTAACAAGTTATTTTCCCTACCCTTCCCTTACTTGCATCTAAGCTAAAAATAAAACATTTTGTAGCATTTGACCCTGAAAAACCACATGTCAGAAATCCCTTGCTGACCCATCATCATGTTCTCATCCCTTGTCAAAGAAGATTTATGCAGGAAATGGTTGATTTCCTAAACAGACTATGGGAGTTTTATGTGGTAGGATATGGTGACTGTCTATAGCAAGCCACCATAGAAAAACAATTCAGATGTTTCCACTGGAGTCGACTATGTGCTAAGCAAGGTTCCTTAAAATATGGCTAGCACAGCGAGATCCTTATTTAAAGGGGTTATTCAGTGCTAGAAAAAAATGGCCTCTATCTTCCAGAGACAGCTCCACTCTTGTCTCCAGTTTGTCTCCGATAGGATTTTGGGCTGAGATTCCAGCTCCACATATACATGGACAGTGGATTGGCGGTGCCAGCCACCAGTCTGTCATAATAAAGATGAACACCTAATGCCGACCGGCCAGGGGTGGTAAAGCCCCAACCACGGCCACATTAAACAGAAGCATCGCTGTGCCCCTAACAACTCTGGGGAGGGCCACTTAATATGGTGGTTTCCCTACAGGAGCCACCCCTTGGCTGGGTCCTTCCCGGAGGGATATCTGGCTAGTCCTGTGTTTTGAGACTCTTAAATGAGCTTCTTTTGCATATTCATGTTTCCCAGGGACTAATGCACCTAGGATTTCACTGCATTGAGCACTTTAACCAGCAGCTGGCGGAGTTAGGTCTTAGCAGCTGCAGTGATATGAAATATGGGTACAACATTTAACTTTTTGGCTTTTTTTTTTTTTTTTTTTAGATTTCGTTTGGTACAATAAGGAATTTAGTAATGAAAAAAGAAAAAGGGTTAATGGGAAAATATCACCATATAGCGCACAGGGTACTGAACATGAAGGTAAGTTTTCATACCTTGATTCTCAGTGCCATTATAGTGTAGTATATAGCTAAATCCCTATGCTAATAAGGTGGTTTGGTGTACTGAAAGTGGAACTATGACCCCCTGTGCACCAATCCGCCTCACATTTTCACCTGCATGAAAATAAATGAAGACAATGATTAAGGTAAGAAACGTACCTTCATCTTCAGCGCCTTCAAGGGCTACAAGTGGTCTCCATTTGCCCACCATTGGTCACTTATTTGATGCTTGACAATACACAGTGAGGCTATGTTCACACAACATAAGTTCCGTGCTGCCTTCTGAGGGAATCCTGGCCGGAGTGTATACACATAGTATACGCCATAGAAAACTGACATGTCAGTTTTCTGCGGCCGCTATTCAGTGAATAGCGGCCACAGAAAACTCTGTCAGTGCACACTAGGAATGAGCGTCTCTGGCTGCACGCTCCATGGTGTGCAGTGGGGAGTTCTGATGCGCCCGCATCAGAAATAAGCGGCGTTAAAGATTATCCTTCCGGTACTACCGGCCGGGACAATCTTTTCAGAGACCGGCTGTTCCGTGACCGGGCTGGGTCACGGAACCACCGGTCTCTTACAGTGTGTGAACATGGCCTAAGACTTATAGGTTGGTGTACCTCCGTATACCCAGTGTTTGTGAACAGTCTCTGCCTATATGTGGATGTGAAAGAATTGCTAAATTGTGCACTCAATCTGAATCAGTGGAAGTCCTCATTTTCCCCATAGCCCTTTACAGACCGGAATAATCATAGTTATTTTCTTACTTATCTTATCTGTATTTTTAACAAGAAAAACAAACTGAGACATGTGCTAGTTTTTTTGATTAACTTTTTAAATGCAATAAAAACAACCATGTGTCGTAATGATTCATCCCCTGTCCCGGAACATTGTATCAGGCCACAGATAAGCTCTACCGCTTGTATATTGTTTTCCTGTATGATTATTATTTTTCCCTTTTTTATTTTGTCAGACATTTCACATGACACTGCATGATTTGAAAACAAGATGAGCCAAATTAGAATCAGGATGAGCGGAAGCCCAATAGAAGATAAGTAGGTATTGTCAGGAAATAGAAGATATTGAAGAGTATTCTGATAGACTTAGAACAGAGATGGTCACAAGAGTTCATGGTCAGAGCTTTCTCTACTCAATAAAAAATAGTAAAAAAATTTAAAATAAACGTTAAGTGTGAGAAAATGCTTCTTTCTCAATAGCTAAGATTATAATATGTTTGTAAGGTCCCTGTTGTTTGTGAAGGTCACATTTTACTTTCTGACCACACTGTCTAACATCATCAATAGATGGTTAATGAGTTCAACTGTTTAATAATTATGCCTGATGAGTTTTACAGTCACTGACTTTCTACAGAGAAGGTTGGGTAAAAATCATTCTTTCTTGTGCCTCTAATCTAAGTGGATAAAAAAAAAAAGGTCATCATGAGTGTAGTCTGCAAAGAAAGATCTTCAAGGGAAAAGATCACCAGAAAATGATATATTATTTAAATAAGGTTTTTAAACATAATAGTAGCGTTTTATGACTATAGAAAAAAAATCTTGAAGTATTGCAGATTTTAGTATTACCGATTTTAAGTATAAATTGGAAAGATGTGAGCAGAGCCATATATTATCATTAGCAGACAGGGGATTTAACAACAGCTTTAGGCCACGTTCACACTACGTGAGACACCGGCCGTTCTGTGACCCGGCCATGTCACAGAACATCCGGTGTCAGTGAGGTTTATCCCGGACGGACCTGAATAGCGGGCGCACAAAACTGACATACAGTTACCACTTACCAGCAGATGACTGAAAAAGGCAGCAAAGGCACCCTGTCAGAGTGGAAATAATACACCACTTCCTGCAGGACATACAGCAGCTGATATGTACTGGCAGGCTTGACATTTTTAAATAGAAGTAATTTACAAATCTGTATAACTTTCTGACACAATTTTTTTTTTATTTCCGCCTGAGTACCATATATATATATATATATATATATATATATATATATATATATATATACAAATTCTTTAGCAACAATAAGGCACAACAATACTCCTCCTCTGCCTCCAATGGCTATTTCAGGGCTGCACAAGCCCTTGTCCCAGCATAGTTACATATGCAGTTGCATGCAGAACTAGTGATACTGAGCCTCGCCAGATGTCTAGTATGATGCATGTTAGCTATAGAATAGACATTAGACTTGAGTACATATCTTATATCAGGAGCATTGTGACTGTGATACAGTGTAGCAGGGCGACTGGTAACTTTCACTACAGGCCACTGTGGCTGCAATGCGGGATGCAGGCTGGTACCCCGTGTGTAATGTCTATTCTAACATGCATTAAAATAGACATCAGGGGAGGCTCAGATAACTGTGTCCAGACAGGTCACTACACCAACTAATCTACAGTCTCCACTTACACACACAGACTGTGTATATATTATACACTCTCATACAGTGTGATGCTACAGTGCCAAACCTGGCCACGTGGCCAATGCATACACGGGTTATACACAGATACCATTGCGTAGTCTGGCATACAACATATAAAAAATTATATAGTGTATGTTGTTTGACAGAAAGATCTCTATATTGTGTTCATCTCAGTGTGGCTATCAGCCTATGGCACTTCTATGAGTCACTAACATCTTTGTATATGCTGTGGCTGTGTGCCAGTCTGTGTTAGCCAGGTTTATAATTAACACACAGACAGCTCTGATATCTCTGGCATACTCTGGCACATGTTGTACCACAGTCACAAAGCTGGCACAATGTGCATTCAAAGACATTATTGGCTCGCAAAAGTGGCAAGGGCTCCTACTCAACACTGAAGTAGTCTGGAATATTACATACAGTATACAAAGATGCTAGTATCACAGGCTGGCACACAAGGTTCCTTAAAATAGTACCAATTACAATGAACATTATTTAACCCCTTAATAACCAGTCCCATTTTTGTTTTGACAGCTGGGTCCCTGACCAGGTGAACTGGCATCCTTGATGGCCTTAATAGAGTCTTGCTTGGACTGAGATGTGTTTATTTACCATCCAGTCTGATTGTAGACATTTTCCTTCGTTTTGTTTCATGTCACTATTAGTCCACAAGAAAAGTTTAAGTTTTGAAATTCTACCATCAATATCAAAATGGCTCACTTGAGTCAAAGCAAAACTCTTTTCTTAAGATCTTATGGCTTCCTCAAAAGAGAGTTGGTTGATGATGAAACTTAGCTGGCTACAATTAAGCAAAATCATATGGGAGTACTAATCATAATATTATATCATCCCACCGGAGATAATAAACAAGATTTTATATGGCACGTTAAGCAGTTATGTTCATTACTGTTTATAACAGTAAATTAAAAAAATCCGTCATGTCTGCTTAGTTTTCTAGAATCTGGTTCAGAATCAAGTTTTAATAAAGTGAAATCATCATGTTCACACAACTTATGTTTAGCATAAATCACGGCCGTTGTTGCAATTTGCAACAATGGGCGTGATTTATTCTAAACATACATTGTATTTGAATTCATAGAATCCCGACCAGAGCGTATACACACAGTACGCACTCCGGACGGAATTCCATCCAGCCGCACGAAAATCTGACATGTCAGTTTTCTGCGGCCGCTATTCATTGAATTCATTGAATAGCGGCCACACAGACATGTGAGTTCACACAATGGGGTGTCCGGCTCCGGACGAATGCTTTGTTCTGTGCAGCAGTGAATTGGGATGCGGGCGCACACAGGTGAATTCGCGAAATAGAGATAATCTGGGATCATCTTTAGCAACGCCGGCCATTCTGTGACCCAGCCAGGTAACAGAACGGCCGGTGTTATAGGCCATGTGAACATGGCCTCATGCTGTAAAGAAGAATCCAGAATCTGTATAACAATTCTAGCAAAATAGTTTTTTCTTTCATCTTTGTATATTATTCTTATAACCTTTCTTTCTGTTTTTACTTTTTCAACCCAATTTTCTTTTACCTTTTTGTATTGTAGAGCAAAGCCATGAGCAAACCCATCTCATGTTGCTTTCTGGAAACCATTAGCAAACTGATCAGTAAAAAGTCAGGGCAACTTTTATAGAATGTAAGGACCTGGATTACCATTGCCATTTTTAGTCATTCTCAAAGTCTAGATAAGAGCTCTGACACATGTGTAAACCCAAATACAATTCCAAATACTGCTTTCACCTAGTATTAACCATATATAGTCCACATAGCACCAATGACTAATACAGCCATGTGCATGAGACCTAATGGTACCTGGTATCTGTTTTAAAATCAAACTGGAAGCATTGTTGGTTACTGGAACCTAAATTTTCTACCTCATTCCCAACTCTTAAATAGTAAATCTAGAATCTTCTTTCCTCTGGTTGATTTTACAAGGCCTTAAAGAGATCCTGTAAGAACCCTTAAATTCCTCCTTTTAAGGCTAGATTCACACTGGACGTATCCGTAGCGGATTTCACGCTGCGAGTTCACAGTAAAATCCGCTGCAGATACCTCTCCTGTCACTTCCAATGTGATAACATACTCGCAGCGGGATTGTCATCCCACTGCGAGTATGTAAGTCCCGGCCCCATTAACCCCTGGTGCCAGGATGATACATTACCTGTTCTGAGGCTCCAGGCTCCCGGAGGTCCTGCACAGCCCCACTGCAGTCACTGATTGGCTGCGTGGGACCTTTGGGAGCCTCAGATGTGGCCGGATCGTGGACCAGGTAACGAATCATTGTGGCGGAAGGGAGTTAATGGGGCCGGGACTTACATACTTGCAGTGGAATGACAATCCTGCTGCGAGTATGTAATCACATTGGAAGTGACAGGAGAGGTATCCACAGCAGATTTTGCTGCAAACTTGCAGGGTGAAGTCCGCTGCGGATACGTCCAGTGTGAATCTAGCCTAAATGTATGTGTGCTATTGAAGTAAAAGATTGCTACAATATCCTTTATTGCCATTCATCAATCAGATTATTAGAATCTTCATTTATCCCCAGAAGAACTGCAAGGTGAGGGGAAGAAAGGAATTGTGCCCGGTTGTGGCACATGAGTAATGTGGTTTGCCTCCTTGAAACTTGGATAAGAAATAAATTAGCATCAAATACATCTGACGGATTCACTTTTAGGCCATGTTCAGACATGGCATGAACATTGGCCGTTGTTTGACACGGCATACGTTTGACGTGTCAAACAATGGCCGATGTCTCAGATGTTAACCCAGCCGATACTGCTGTATCAGCTAGGTGAACATCACTTTATTTTAATATGAATGTGGGCACTTTTCGTGTGTGCCAGCACTCCAATTAGCTATAGAGCAAAATGTAAAGTATGTCCTTGAGTCGTACTTTACATTGTGTGCACAGTCTATTTTGTACGGCCGCTATTCACAAAATAGAAATATCAGTTTTTCTGTGCTGCTGCACGATGGCCAGTGTTCTATACTCTACAATGTAATAGCACATTGTCAATAAACAGTGTCCATTGTTGCAACTTGCAATAACGGTGGTTGTTTATTGTAAAAATACAGTGTGGGAATGTGGCCTCAGATTATACTTGATGTAAATTATAGCATTTTCTATCTACTCTACTCTTTCTTTACAGGTACAGGTATTGTATTCCCACGTGATTTCTATCCTTGAACCATCTTGTATGTAAACCAAATCCAAATTATTCCATTATACAATAGCAATGAAGCTATATGTATTAGTACACTTTTTACGAAGAACATTAATATGTTTAGTTTTTACCCTAACAACATCAACTGCATCTACTTTACCAACAACTATCAGCAATGTTAATCATCTTTCTCGCACAACACTATATTAGACCACTCACTCATATCCTGACTAACATACCCAGTACCTCCAGTTTTAGATCACTGTCTTAACCACACATTAAACTCTGAGCTACAAAGTGCCTTATTTTTACAAACTGGCAAAACCTCTGAAAAGGTTACGGATCCTGTTATTGCCAAGCTCCTGGCTGAAATTTTTGAATTCCCTTTGTAAAGAACATGAAGAGCGATTAATATATACATGAAGCCTCGCATCAATACCAACCTTGAAAGCTACAAAGAAAGTATAAAGGAGGCTCTTCAAAGCAGTGCTAACTCTCATTAGGTTTACAGAACACTGGCTCTTCTCATAGAGTTTGGTTAGGACAAGTTATCCAAAACCTCCACAGCTATTTCTAGACAAGAATAAAAAAAAAATGAGGTTGAAGTATTTATGTTAGCTTAGGCCAAAGTAAGTAATTAAATTAAGACTCGTTCTGTATTTTAGCACTTTAGCCTGGTCCCTGCAGCTGATGCATGAGGTCTAAAAAGAAAGGGTGGTCAACCATGCTTCCCAGCCAATTTAAATAGAGGGAAACCCAAGTAAGGAAAATCTGAAGGTGGGTGGGTTGTTCATGCTTACATGCATTTTTGTAACAGTGTTTTCATTTGACAATTGTGGGGAACATTTTTTTTTTATTGGTTACCCTTCATAAACTATGCTAGTTGGGTACTATACCATTACATGATCTTAACCAATGCAGACTGTATATGAACTTGGCCTTTAAGAACTACAGTGTTCACTGATCAAATTTTGTTTTACATTAAACATCCGTGAGAGGGCATTAGTCAGTGATCAGAAATCACCTGGATCCGAAATGCATCTAGCTGGCTGTTGCATCTATCATGTTTTTATTGGATGAAGAAATAAAGAAGCTTAGTCCTCCTTATATCTAAAACGCACAGTGTGAACACAGTGTGAACATAGCCAATAGGTGACACATTCACTTTATGTTTTTTATGTTTTTGTGCCTTTAGTAAAAACCATGGACAAACATTTTTTACCAACATAAATTTGAGTTGTTCTGTTTTTTTTTCCATAAAGATTTAATCAAATTGGTATGGTACTTCGGTAACACATGGTACTTCATGGTTCAGGTTCATACTGCATCTGGGGATATAAGCCAAAACCAAAGATTTTAACATTTTTGAATAGTTATTGGCAATGAGTGGATATGTTTATTATTTTTAGATAAATGATCATTTATTCATTATGCTGTGAACATTGCAGATGAAGATCATTATTTTCTTCAAAGCATAGTCATTTTATTGTTGAAGGATGTAATGGTGTTTTACCATGTATGTCCCTTTAAAATTTTGAAGCAGCTACCTCAAGGGATATCCATAGATAGCTGTAAAACCCAGCTGATCATAGTCATGGCTTTTCTCTGTCTATGGGGAATCCCATCTGCAGCTATAAATCTTTCATATTAGTTAAGAGAACAGAGAAAGAGCAATATGCCGTGACTCGACTGTTTTGTGATTTCTGCCCTCTTCATAACACTTTTATAGGTTTAAGGGAAATGTCAGAAATTTGATTTGTGTGAATTCGAGTCCTGCTGAAAGAGTGGAGACCTTGTTGGTTTATACCTCTACATCACTAGAATTGGAACACAGATGGTGATGGATGTAGGGCTCTAATAGATTTATATTGACTCTGTTGGAAGCACCATCTCTGGTCATTTACTATCTCTATTATACTCCTCAGTGTACATAGAGGATTGATATGTTAAATAAATAGATTTTTTTTTTTAAACATTTTAGGTTTTACCATCCCTAACTACAACTTTGTACTTAAAGAAAATGTGTCATTTAAATGATATGACCTAATGTGTATATCAGCTTTTCATTTTAACTCCTTCCCTCCCAGGCTAATTTTCATTTTTGTGTTTTCGTGTTTTCCTCCTCGTGTTTAAAAGCCAAAGCAATTTTTTTCACCTACAGACCCAGATGAGCCCTTATTTTTAGCGCTAATTGTACTCTGCAATGGCAGACTTAATTTTTGCATAAAATAAGAAGCGAAACCAGAAAAAAATATATATGCGCGGTGAAATTGAAAGGAAAACACAATGTTTTGTATTTTGGATGGTTTTGTGTTTATGTCATTCGCCCTATGGTAAAACTGAGTTGTTACAATTGGTACAATTAAAATGATAGGCAACTTGCATAACTTTTATTTTGAAAAATAAACTTTAAAAAAATATACTTAATGTTCCTTAAAATTGCTCTATTCCCATCCTTATAACGCTTTTATCGTTTGGTCTACTTGGCTGTGAGGTGTCATTTTTGCACCATGATCTTTACTTTCTATCAGTACCTTACTTGTGTATATGCAGTGGCGGATTATGATATGGGCGGTTTGGGCGGCTGCCCGGGGCCCGAGGCGCCCACGCCATGCCGCCCACATTATAATCCGCCACTGAGTCTCTCTACTGTCCCCCGGCTGATGTGCGGCTGCTGGGGATGTCCCGTCCTATCCCCGACAGCGCGCGCATCAGAGAGCTCCCCGTGCGCCTGTGGCTGTGACTTCCGGCGCACGGGGAGCTCTCTGATGCGCGCGCTGCTGGGGATAGGACGGGACACCCCCGGCAGCCGCACATCAGCCAGGGACAGCCGGGGGACCAGGAGGCATGAGGCTCAACGGGGGAACGGACGGCAGGTGAGTTGTGTTTTGTTCTTTGTTTTTTTTTTTGTGTTATCTGCACAGGGGGGGAGAGGGGGACCATCTATAAGGGGGGGGGGCGCAGAGGAGGACCATCTATAAGGGGGGGGGAGAGGGGGACCATCTATAAACGGGGGAAAGAGGGGGACCATCTATAAAGGAGGGAGAGGGGGACCATCAATAAAGGGGGGGGGGAGAGGGGGACCATCTATAAGGGGGGGAGAGGTCCAGTCTCCTGAAGGCAGCTTTACAGTCTTGTGCTGATTGAAAAAAAGAGACTAAACACAGGAAGTCCCGGCCAGTACAGAGAGTCAAGGCTCAGCTGAAATTTATAACAAAAGCTACCCTTTAACCCCTTCATGACCGAAGGTGATCGATGCACGGATATCCAGGTCAAATTGAAGCACCTTTATTTTTCCACCTACAGGACTAATTAGGGTGTCATTTTTTATGCCACGATCTCTAGTTTTTATTGGTATCATATTGGTGAAAGCAAAACAAGTTGATTGTTTTTTATTATTTTTTTCTAAATGCAATTTTAAAAAATCAGCAATAATGTTTTTTTCGCTTTTCATTTACACTGTTCACCGTGTGAGAACAATATTGTTACATTTTAATAGATCGGACAATTCTGCACCCTACGATAGGTAATATGTTTATCTTTTATTTGTATAATGGGAAAGGGGGGTAATAAATGCTTATTGGGGCATTTTTATTAGGGTGTTTTTTTTTTTTTTTTACCCATTTTGTATTGCATATATATAAGTCCCTTAGGGGACTTACTGTATATATACAATGCTTTGATTGTATATACTGATGAATGCTATGCCATAGCATAGCATTCATCAGTATTATCGCCGCTGTACATGGAGACTGCCTCAGAGCAGAGTCTATGTACAGATCGACGATCTGACAGGCTTGCCCCCACCTGTTGGTACAAGTGATGCTGCGGGGGTCCCGATGCCATGCTGTGGGGGGCCTGACTAGTCAGTGACAGGTCCTTGTCCTATCACTGATCACCTTAAACACTGCAATCGCTGTGCATAGTGGTGTTTAAGGGGGTTAATGGCAGGCAGCTGCGGGATCGCGGCTGCCTGTCATTATGGCCGGGTCTGGGGACAGTAATGTGTGCAGGGCCGATCGAATTGAAATGGCCCTGCAAACATTAAAACCCCTTCACAGTCAGGAATGTTTATATACGTTTATATACACTCCGTGCAGCAGGAAAATATTTGGCCGTATGGCTGACGGCAAGGGGTTAATACTACAGGTAAACACATTGCATTATGCATTTTGTTTAAGATGCTTGTCATTAGCAGAACACATTTGTGTAAGTTTTTACATGACAGAGAATTAAAAGAATTTGGGCACAGACATCTTTCATCATTATCGTGAGTGGAATAGAAGAATCTTATGGAATTTCTAAGAATGTGTTTCTCTAGTATATTAGTTTTCAAAGGAAAGAAATAGGCTGGTAGTTCGGCCGCAGTTTGGCCATAGCAGTCTGCCTTCTTCTGCTCTCCATTATGAACAACTTGCACTGGAATAGTACAGAAAATCCCAGCAACAGTTTCAGCATTGAATAAATTAGAAGCATAGGCTTTAAGCTGTGAGGCCTGAAACACATAAGCGCCTCCCAGCCAGCATGTTCACCGATCTTATGGCAACTTCTATAAAGCTGTAATTTATTAGATGCTGAAACTTTCTGTGCCTGTGTCCCCTGTACTTCCATGCATAAGGCTTTTAATGGTGAGCTGGACTATTATACAGCTTACATGTGATTGGGTATCATTACCTTCCACTGGCACCGCATTTAATTGAATAATCTCAGAACCGTGGGCCTTCTCATGCCCGGCAATGGGCATAAGGCGTCACTTTTCATTTTGTCAAGCGCACCAGTCTATGTAAAGTGATTTACAATCAATAGAAAGTGATTGCACATTGTTTGTCATCGATAAACAGGAGGAATCCTTGACGAAATAATAAGCTGCAGCTGATGACAATCAAAGTGCGCTGAATACTGTTCATGGAGTCTGATTGCATATCCTCCACCCGACGTGTATGTAAACTATCACTGCATCCAAATACAGCAAATAATATTAGGATACAAAAGTCGTTCTGAACACTGAGTGGTGCGGGCTCGGAAGGACTGTGAAAAACATTGAATTCCTATCATTATCAGATAAAAGGAAAATGCACTGGTTATTTAGCCGTCATCTAAACTGAAGTATTGTGCTATCTACTTGTGGGATTTATCCTGTTATTAAAAGTAAGAATTATGAGATGAGATGGGATGCAAAAGGTTAGACAACAAAGACGGAAAAAAAACTTGGTTTGGGCTTCCCTAGTTGTCAAGGGTAGTGGAGGGGTTAATGATGAAGAGGATAGGAGAACTAAAGAGTAGATGGCAGCTTCTGTAATAGTATGTACCAGAATGTTATTGTCTAGCATATCCCTTTAACCCCCCCCCCCCCCCCCCCCCCATTGCAACAATTACCAAATTGTGTAATGTTTGGTACATTAGAATAGAAGTCTGACCAGGGTTCCCTGTTCTAGTGATCAAGCATTTACAGCTGGATGTTTTTTTAACTGGCTTTGTTACTATTGTTATTAACTTATATGGCACCATCAATTTACACAACATTCTACATAGCAGAATACCATGTATCCTTTTGTAAGATGAGCAGAGTACAGTGTGGTATAGAGTAATGAGAAAGTGTTCCTTAGTGTATAGGGTTGTAGAGGGGTAAATATTTGCTTCCCTTGTTTACTAGGGCATGAGAAGGTGTTGTGTCCCACTGTGGGTGTTGTTACTATTCACACCCTTTGTAAAAGTCTGTACTTTTGTGGTCTTATTGCAGCTACAGTATTAGCTGAAGTATGGAAGCTGCACAGCTGAAGTGTCCCAAAGGGTTATTGTATGTATATGTTCCAGATTCTGTTAACCAGTAGGATCTCTATTTTCTTCTGTCCTATCACCTCTTTCCTTTCCATTCCCCTGTTGCACTCAACACAACCACAGCGGACCTTACACTCTGGTTAGGAAGTTAGCCCCTTGGGTGAAGGAGGAGTCTTAGCTGAGTTTTGGTGGAGAAAGGACACAGCTCAGATAGCTCTCCACCATGGTTTTACCTGGGCCCTGGCCCTCTGCTAGGTCCCCCCTCTACAGTTCTAGTTCTTAGTGAGTACCCCGCATGGGTAGGACGTGGGACAGAGCCCACTTACCTACCTCTTTCTTAAAGCATTAAACAAGTTGTGTGATGCACTGTTAAGCCCTTCAGGAGAGGACTAGCCAACAGATCATCTCAACCCAAGCCGAGGACTAGGAGTAACTACAGTGCAGGAAAGTATCCACAAAAGAGCCAGAGAGCTAGAAACTGATCCGGATGGAGCAAAGTTACTAAAAGTCTATAAACTCCATCTTGCAGCGCGGGTGTGCCCAGAAAATTCTGACCATTCCACTCATACCAGGTAACAGGGTCTGTGGCCTGTGTCACCCATCAGTACGGTTCATTTAAAGTTAGTGGGCATAAGGTGGTGTGAAGACTATAAGAAAGGTCAAAACACAGGCATCGGTTGTTTCTTCTTCTTTTACAAGTATTCTTCTATGCACTCCAACCTCCCAGCAGAGCACATTACTACTTGGGCTGAGACTCTCCCGGAACTCTCCTACGCTACCTCAGTACAGCCTTATCAACTCCACTACATCCTACTCAGCACTTATCGCACAGATCTGGTGGTTCTAAGTTTGTGTATTTATTGGAACTGTATTAAGGTTTGTTGTATTACCTGCTGCACATTTACAAGTGGTAAACCCAGTTAATGTTATCAGCTGAATCTGTGATTATTCACCACCACCTGCACAGCACTTACACCACAACCTTGGGACATTTCCCCTTTCTGTGTGTGGCAGGTCCTACCACTATTCGGGAAGGTTACTACACTGCTCTGACCACCTGTGACTACACTACCCCAAGGGACCTTGCAGCAACCCGACAGGACAACGACCAGAGGGGAGAAGGGTACAACCGGCCTTACACTCTAAAAGCAGGTGTGTCATCACACCTGTGTGCCCACCAGGCACTAGCGTCAAGAGACAAAACCCTTAAGGTCAGGCTATATCTTGGCCATCCACCACAATTAGTGGCGTAACACTTCCATCTAGCAAGGGACCGGCCGTCCCACTGCTACAACATCCTCTGGGGGTCACCACAAAGGGTTAATGCGCACTTCCTTTATTGTATTGGGTAGAAAAGAGGGTAACACCTGGTGTTCAGTGGCTTTGAATCTTCCGAGGCTCCCCCTGATCCATTGCAGAAGCCACTGCCGGGAAATTCTACATTATAAGGCTGGTTTCACACGCTGTAACTGTGCGGCTGTATTTTTTATGCGGCTGTAAATGTGCGGGTGAAACTCCGGCCGTGGGAAAAAATAGACATGCGGCTCAAAACATACGGTCATTTACTTGGAAATCTGGTTCAACTAAAAATAACAAATAAAATGTTAAGAAAGTGATGCAAACACCTCTGGATGCATCTGGGAAAGCAGGGAACACAGTTTACATGAATCGCTATTACCGGGGTTTGCGATCCTCTGCACTATAGCCGATGTCTCTCATGGTTAATATATTGAATTAATAAAACACATTTTCTGTCTAATAAAGTCCCTTTTATTGTTCAATAATTAAATGTAAACGATTCCATCATTTTGCAATTAAATATACTGTTAAAATAAATATATATATAAATAAGTGTATATTTATATATATATTAATTTTTTGACAGTATATTTAATTGCACAATGATGGATTCGTTAGAATTAAATTATTGAACAAAGAAACTGTATTTATTTAAACGAAAATGTGTTTTATTCATGAAATATTAATTAGTACAGAAAGCTCTATTAGCCGGTAATTCATATGCCGGCAATAGAGCATTCTGTACTAATCATCACTTTACTTTAATGAAAACATCAAATGTTTCTTCTAATTATGTTATCACAATAACATTATTAGAAGAAACATTTAGAATTATATGTGCGCTCAGCTGATTGGCTGTTCGGCTGAGCGCACATATAATGAGCCGGTCCGCAGCACAGTGACTTCATTGTGCTGCGCACCAGCGAAGAGGACACATCGGGGTGAGTATAGAGCTCTCCACACCCCCTCCCCGGCACTGCACCCCTCCCAGCAAGGAAGGGGGGGTCAGTTAACCCCTTCCTTGCTGGGATGGGTGCAGTCTGACATCAGTCTGGCCCCCAGGGGGTTAAGGGGGATGCAATACATCCTCCCTTAACCCCTTGGGGGCCAGACTGTAAGCAGCGATCTGTAAAGATGCTGCATACTGTAAGGTGCACAACACCGCTCACAATGATGGGTGTTGTGCTCCTGTTTGTGTGTTTTTTGTGTGTTTCTCCCTTTTTGTTTTTCAGATATCGGTATCCTGTGGATTACGTCGGATTCCGTGGACTACGTCGATGACCAGCGGTTGTTCTTTGAATTTTTTAAATAAAATGGTCAATGAGGGGTGTGGGGGTGTTTTTATTTGAATAAAAAAATTTGTAAACTTGTGTCTTGTCTTTATTTCTTTACTTTTTAGACTTAGTAGTGGAAGCCGTCTAATAGACGGAATCCATTACTAAGTTGGGGCCTAGTGTTAGCCGGTATAAAATGGCTAACACTAACCCCCTATTATTACCCCAGTACCCAATGCCACCAGGGGTACTGGGAAGAGCCGGGTGCCAGTGGTCCCGGAGCGTCAATATTGGCGCTCCTGGACCGGGCGGCAGCAGGCTGGTAAGATTTAGGCTGGGGAGGGCCTAAACCAATGGCTCTTCCCACCCTGGTGTTACCAGGCTGCTGTCGTTTGGTTTTTAACCCGGCTGGTTATAAAAATAGGGGGGACCCTATGCGAATTTTTTTTTAAATAAATAAATAATTAAAAAAAAACGCATAGGGTCCCCCCTATTTTTATAACCAGCCGGGTTAAAAACCAAACGACAGCAGCCTGGTAACACCAGGGTGGGAAGAGCCATTGGTTTAGGCCCTCCCCAGCCTAAATCTTACCAGCCTGCTGCCGCCCGGTCCAGGAGCGCCAATTTTGACGCTCCGGGACCACTGGCACCCGGCTCTTCCCAGTACCCCTGGTGGCATTGGGTACTGGGGTAATAATAGGGGGTTAGTGTTAGCCATTTTATACCGGCTAACACTAGGCCCCAACTTAGTAATGGATTCCATCTATTAGACGGCTTCCACTACTAAGTCTAAAAAGTAAAGAAATAAAGACAAGACACAAGTTTACAAATTTTTTTATTCAAATAAAAACACCCCCACACCCCTCATTGACCATTTTATTTAAAAAATTCAAAGAACAACCGCTGGTCATCGACGTAGTCCACGGAATCCGACGTAATCCACAGGATACCGATATCTGAAAAACAAAAAGGGAGAAACACACAAAAAACACACAAACAGGAGCACAACACCCATCATTGTGAGCGGTGTTGTGCACCTTACAGTATGCAGCATCTTTACAGATCGCTGCTTACAGTCTGGCCCCCAAGGGGTTAAGGGAGGATGTATTGCATCCCCCTTAACCCCCTGGGGGCCAGACTGATGTCAGACTGCACCCATCCCAGCAAGGAAGGGGTTAACTGACCCCCCCTTCCTTGCTGGGAGGGGTGCAGTGCCGGGGAGGGGGTGGGGAGAGCTCTATACTCACCCCGATGTGTCCTCTTCGCTGGTCCGCAGCACAATGAAGTCACTGTACTGCGGACCGGCTCATTATATGTGCGCTCAGCCGAACAGCCAATCAGCTGAGCGCACATATAATTCTAAATGTTTCTTCTAATAATGTTATTGTCATAACATAATTAGAAGAAACATTTGATGTTTTCATTAAAGTAAAGTGATGATTAGTACAGAATGCTCTATTGCCGGCATATGAATTACCGGCTTATAGAGCTTCCTGTACTAATTAATATTTAATGAATAAAACACATTTTCTTGGAAATAAATTCAGTTTCGTTTGTCAATAATTTAATTCTAACGAATCCATCATTGTGCAATTAAATATACTGTCAAAAAATAAATATATAGATAAATATACATTTATTTATATATCTATTTTTTTTAACAGTATATTTAATTGCAAAATGATGGATTCGTTAGAAATAAATTATTGATCAACGAAAGTGTCTTGATTACAAATAAAATGTCTTTGATTAATTTAATATAGTAACTATTAGAGGCATCGGCATTCGGCATCATTGCCGGCTATTTTT
The DNA here is from genome assembly GCF_027789765.1 of Dendropsophus ebraccatus. Taxonomy (NCBI): domain Eukaryota; kingdom Metazoa; phylum Chordata; class Amphibia; order Anura; family Hylidae; genus Dendropsophus; species Dendropsophus ebraccatus. The sequence goes on from NC_091457.1 coordinate 68,450,065, forward strand.
GAAGTACTCCGTACGGACCGCCTGTCAATCCTCGGCCGCATGTCCAGCCGCAAATAATGGTCTTGTTCATTTTTTACGGGTCCGTTTACGATAGGGCCGTAGATTCATACATAGTGTGCACTGTGCAGCCGCATATCCTATACTTCCCAGCATACACACGAACCACCAAAAATACCGCCGCACAATTACAGCCGCAAATACAGCCGCACTCTTACAACGTGTGAATCGAGGGTAAATCAGCTATTCAATGATTTGCTAGTCCTGTAATGCATAGAGGGGCTTAGTCCAGCATAGTGGTAGCTACTTTTGCAAAATTCTTAAGATGGGAACCCCACTATTACATCAATGTGCCATAAATTAAACAATAACAACAAAATGAACATGTTTAATGACAGAAAGTTGTATGCGCTCAGTAGTGTTGTCTGTCTGGAAATTCTTTTTACTATTTTTCAAAATGATAATAATCTCCACTGTCTGCTGTACATCATCTCAGTAATGGTAACCGCAATGCGTTTCCACTAATCCAACCCTCCAAAACTATAATTTCTATGGGCCAAATGTCACTTCTTAGGTGATATCACTGACTCTAATAGTCCCTTTGTGACGCAGCAGGCTTTATTTTTATTCCTTTTTTTTCTTGTACGTTCCACCATTAATTCAGTTTATTCTAAAAACATTAAGAAATGTAATTACAATCACACAGGAAAGAAAATAAATCAAAATTTATCAGCATTAAATGGATAAGGCCAATGACAACCGTCGCATACTAAGCCAATTTATCTGTAAATGGATTAGTGCAACAATTCTTGGTACTGCATATAAACTCAATTTTATGCTGATATTAGCTTTTTTAATGAAATTATGCATGTTTCATAGAAGTTTTATTATGTTACTTTTGCATTACTGGAATCTGAACGCTTGTGAATTTGTGTTTATTACTATATCCCTTTAAGTTATTAAAATAGTTTTGTTAAGTCACAAGGGTCGATCATTTACAAAACCATATTTTTGTTACATTGGTTGTTCTATAAACTAGTCCTAGGTCTAAGCTGGATGGTTAAAGGGGTTACAAAAACATGGCCACTTTTCCCCCTCTCGTCTCCAGATTGGGTGGGGTTTAAAACTCAGTTCGATTGTAGTAAATAGAGCTTAATTGCAAACCACACCTATCTGGCTGCGTTTTAACCCTCTTCTCCCCATAGAGAACCCAGGAACACTCGGTGGTGCCAAACGTTCCTGTGTATGGGAGAGATAACTGTCGAACTTAACACATCTAGTTGAAAATTAAGGGATGGTCTTTGCTGAGGTTGGAGCATGTTTCCCATGAAGCTCTTATCATTGGTTGACAGTGTCACTAAGGTGGGGCTTAGCTTCCATTGAACGCCCTCTCCCTGCCTCATTACAGGTGGGGGGCATGGATAATAGCTTTGGATTGAGTCAAAGACAGGGGGCCTAAATGGACGCTAAACCCTGCCTTAGTGACACTGTCAAACAATGATAAAAAAAAATTAATTTTATCTCTAGCCTTTCAGCAGTCAGATTCTTCAAAGTGCAGATAAAACAAATGCTTGGCTCAATGTTTTCTTTTTTTTCCATTTCAAAAGGTGCAGAACTGCAGGGAGTACTAACTGTTCAGCAACACATCCTAGCTGCATAGTACCTGTCTGTTTGCCTTATAAAGGCACCCCTACTCCCCTCTACAAAACAGATGAGCTCAACTCGAGGATCATTCTGCATTTGAATACTGGTGGCTAAAGATGTTGGAGTCTGGATAGGATGTATCCATGTTTTCCGAGACTCCCTAGGGCTGCAGCCACTGGTATTCAAATGCTGAATGATTGAACTTGAGCATGCTTGTGTTGCGCTCTTCTCTACTGTACATTTGACACTCATGAACTTTTTCTTTAACAGAGATGGGGAATAAGCTCCACCCTTTTTAGGCTCCTACAGTTTTATTGTCTGAGCATTGCCTGGAAAATCAGTATTTAAAGGGGTACTCCTGCAAAAAGCTTTTCCCCAGTAATTTAAACACATTACAAATATAACTTTGGTTGAACAAGCTGTAAGCCATCTAACAGTTTTACAGAGTCAGTTAGACATTACAGGGGACAAAGCGCATCATGGGAAACCTCAAACCAGGAAGTAAAGAAAAAATAAAGACACACACTGGAGCTTCAGGGACCTGCAAACATCCGGAAATTCAAACTGAGACAGACTCAGGAGGGATGGTAAATGTAAAAACTATGATTGATTGTTTTTTTTTTTTTTATCAGCACCCCTTTAAGGTATAATATAAAACAATTCTATATTCTATAAAAACATTTTTACATATCAAGGTATTACAGCACATAAAATACCTAGCCAACACTTTTGTAGTGGACCAGTGGGACTTTACATATCATGTCCATTTTGCTCTAAGAATTTGCTACAATGTATTAGGCCAGAGATTAAACTGTTCCATTTACTGCGTAATGAGTAATACTGGAGTGTGCTAGGGAGTGCTATTCAATTGATTTGGCTTTAAGCCAAACTCAGTAGCAGAGTTTTCGCTCTTTCAGGATGCTGAAGCTTTCTGCTGCTTAAGTGTGACGAGTTGGGGATAAAAGGGGCCTCCCGACGAGGAGCCATAAGGGGGGTCTCTGCGGCCATGACAGTTAGTGGGGGTTCTTATTGGGGTAGTAGCTTGTGCCCAAATTATAATAGTGGTGGTAGGTGGTTGCATGCTAGTCAAGATGGCCCCCGTCAGAGGGTGGGGGAGGGGGGAACAGGTATGGCCTTTGTGTAGAGACAAAGGGGACATTAGTATGCGGAGGGAATACCTGGGGTAGGTAGTGAGCTGATCTAGGTGTTAAAGGGGGCAGGGTTTAGAGTATAAAAGGACAGGTAGTTTGACCAGGGAAACAGCACTTTTCAAGATCCCACCCTCCCACCCTGTGTTGTTGGATTCATTGTGTTTGATGTTATTTATTGTATTTATGGTATTTGTTTGCTGGACCGAATTTACTAGTTGTAAGGCGGAAATCACGATCCTTTCAGCCCAGGTTTGCACTTTAGGTTAGGGGCCTCATTGACAGGGACAGTTCTACTATACGGTAGCGCTGCTGCCAATGGGGGAGGGCCGGTCTGGTACGGGCTACCCTCTAGTGATAGGGACTTTAGTTTGTTGGCTGAAGGGTCGTGATTTGCGTCGGGCCTCCCCGTTGGTTGGTTTTGGTTAATAAATGTTTTAATAAAGCGCAGCGTATGCTGCAATTTCCGCCAGAGATGTTTTATCGTGTTTTGTTGGGGTATGCGGGAGTGGGGTTAGCAGGTTCCCCCCTTAAGGGTACCAGGCAGGGCCGGCCTTAGGGTAGATGGCGCCCTGTGCAGAATACTCTTTTGGCGCCCCCCCCCCTTCCCCCGGCTGATTGTAGCCCATCCCAAGCCTATCTCTTGGAGACACACACTGTATATACTGCTTACACGGACAGATACAGTCACATATACACATACAGACGCACGGGGGAGGTTCATCAAACATGGTGTAAAGTGAAACTGGCTCAGTTGCCCCTAGCAACCAATCAGATTCCACCTTTCATTCCTCACAGACTCTTTGGTTGCTAGGGACAACTGAGCCAGTTTCACTTTACACCATGTTTGATGAATCTCTCCCACAGTGTATATACTGCTTACACAGACGCATACAGACACACAGTATATATATCCTGCAAACACAGACACACATACAGTCACATATACACATACACACCACACATACCCACCACTGGGAGTTGTTGTTCTCCTACCACACAGAGCCACACAGGAGTATGCTGGGAGTTGTTGTCCTACCACACAGGGGCATGCTGGGAGTTGTTGTCCCACCACAGAGAGCCACATAGGAGTATGCTGGGAGTTGTTGTCCTACCACACAGGGGCATGCTGGGAGTTGTTGTCCCACCACAGAGAGCCACATAGGAGTATGCTGGGAGTTGTTGTCCCACCACAGAGAGCCACATAGGAGTATGCTGGGAGTTGTTGTCCCACCACACAGAGCCACACAGGAGTATGCTGGGAGTTGTTGTCCCACCACACAGAGCCACACAGGAGTATGCTGGTAGTTGTTGTCCCACCACACAGAGCCACATAGGAGTATGCTGGGAGTTGTTGTCCTACCACACAGGGGCATGCTGGGAGATGTCCTACCACTCAGAGCCACACAGGATTATGCTGGGAGTTGTTGTCCTACCACTCAGAGCCACACAGGATTATGCTGGGAGTTGTTGTCCTACCACACAGAGCCACACAGGAGTATGCTGGGAGTTGTCCTACCACACAAAGCCACACAGGAGTATGCTGGGAGTTGTTGTCCTACCACACAGAGCCACATAAGAGTATGCTGGGAGTTGTTGTCCTACCACACAGAGCCACACAGGAGTATGGTGGGAGTTGTTGTCCTACCACACAGAGCCACATAGGAGTATGCTGGGAGTTGTTGTCCTACCACACAGAGCCACATAAGAGTATGCTGGGAGTTGTTGTCCTACCACACAGAGCCACACAGGAGTATGCTGGGAGTTGTTGTCCTACCACACAGAGCCACATAGGAGTATGCTGGGAGTTGTTGTCCTACCACACAGAGCCACATAGGAGTATGCTGGGAGTTGTTGTCCCACCACACAGAGCCACACAGGAGCATGCTGGGAGTTGTTGTCCTACCACACAGAGCCACACAGGGGCATGCTGGGAGATTTCCTACCACTCAGAGCCACACAGGAGTATGCTGGGAGTTGTTGTCCTACCACACAGAGCCACACAGGAGTATGCTGGGAGTTGTTGTCCTACCACACAGGGGCATGCTGGGAGATGTCCTACCACTCAGAGCCACACAGGAGTATGCTGGGAGTTGTTGTCCTACCACACAGAGCCACACAGGAGTATGCTGGGAGTTGTTGTCCTACCACACAGAGCCACATAGGAGTATGCTGGGAGTTGTTGTCCTACCACACAGAGCCACACAGGAGTATGCTGGGAGTTGTTGTCCTACCACACAGAGCCACATAAGAGTATGCTGGGAGTTGTTGTCCTACCACACAGAGCCACATAAGAGTATGCTGGGAGTTGTTGTCCCACCACACAGAGCCACACAGGAGTATGCTGGGAGTTGTTGTCCTACCACACAGAGCCACATAGGAGTATGCTGGGAGTTGTTGTCCTACCACACAGAGCCACACAGGAGTATACTGGAAGTTGTTGTCCTACCACACAGAGCCACATAGGAGTATGCTGGGAGTTGTTGTCCCACCACACAGAGCCACACAGGAGTATGCTGGGAGTTGTTGTCCCACCACACAGAGCCACACAGGAGTATGCTGGGAGTTGTTGTCCTACCACACAGAGCCACACAGGGGCATGCTGGGAGATTTCCTACCACTCAGAGCCACACAGGAGTATGCTGGGAGTTGTTGTCCCACCACACAGAGCCATATAGGAGTATGCTGGGAGTTGTTGTCCTACCACACAGGGGCATGCTGGGAGATGTCCTACCACACAGAGCTACATAAGAGTATTCTGGGAGTTGTTGTCCTACCACACAGAGCCACATAGGAGTATGCTGGGAGTTGTTGTCCTACCACACAGAGCCACATAGGAGTATGCTGGGAGTTGTTGTCTCACCACAGAGAGCCACATAGGAGTATGCTGGGAGTTGTTGTCCCACCACACAGAGCCACACAGGAGTATGCTGGGAGTTGTTGTCCCACCACACAGAGCCACATAGGAGTATGCTGGGAGTTGTTGTCCTACCACACAGAGCCACATAGGAGTATGCTGGGAGTTGTTGTCCTACCACACAGAGCCACATAAGAGTATGCTGGGAGTTGTTGTCCTACCACACAGAGCCACATAGGAGTATGCTGGGAGTTGTTGTCCTACCACACAGAGCCACATAGGAGTATGCTGGGAGTTGTTGTCCTACCACACAGGGGCATGCTGGGAGATGTTGTCCTACCACACAGAGCACTAACACACACAGAGCACACACAAACTCCACTAACACACACAGACAGAGATAGATAGATATACTCACAGTCACACTGCAGTAGTGGAGGATGTCTCTGCCCATGAGGAGAAGCAGGTAGAGCGGAGGATCACACTGCTGATGTCTCCGTCGGGGGAGGGGGCGGGGTTATGGGCCTCTGTGAGCTGGGAGACGCTGTGGGGGGCGGGGGATGGGGGCCAGGCTGCAGTCACATGTCCGGGGAGAAGAGCTTCCTCGGCTGCTGTGCAGAGGCAGGGGACGGATATATGGCCTCAGGGATGCAGGTGGCGCCCCCTTCCTGCCGGGAGTGCACAGCGCCCTGTGCGGCCGCACTGCTCGCACACCCCTAAGGCCGGCCCTGGTACCAGGCACCCACACTATGGAGGGAAACAACACTATTGCTCCAGGCAGAGTGGGCAGGGTAAATTGTGTCGGGACCATTGGAAGTGCACACAATGGCCCTTTAAATTGCAGCAAGAGATGTGTGCACCCTGCAGGCCAGTCCAGGAACTACAGCTGTGGCGGAGGAAGCAAAAATGTCCAGAGCTATACTAGTAACCAATCTAGCCATTAGTTTAGTGGTTAACAGTACATGACAATATCTCACTTTTACCTTTACTATAGAATTTATAGGATGACACAGATAATAACAATGGTTACATTTCATAAAATGCCTGGATATTTTTATGCCAATTGGTTTTGTCTTCTTTTTTTTTTTTACAAACATAAAGTGTCTGGTGTTTATCTGCTTCACTGTAAACAGATGTTACATTCAGATTTAAAGATTTACTGGTGTAGAAAATAGCGTATTAGATCTCATACACTAAATCAATGGCACCATTTTAAAGGTGACGTTTTAACAACTGTGGTAAATTGAATCCAGTAAATATGAGTCTTATATTACTCTTTGCATTAGATTATGGGCATACATGTGAATATTTTGTTAAATCCTGTAGTAATTTAGTCTATTTTATCACATGTGAATTCCACATATCTATAAGATCGGGCAGAGGTTGTGAATTAACAGAAATTGATACATGATGAAAATATAGACTCTAGTGACATGTGAGTGGCTCCAAAGTCAGCTACATATTGGGTTACTTCTGCTGGACCACATGGCTCCATCACTGTGTCAAAGCCTGGAGGATAGTTTGGTGCTCCACTGGGCTAGTCTGTCCATTTACTGTTTATTATACTGCTACTGAAGTTCCAGCACCCTCTATAGCAGTGGTCCACACGTAATGGCTTGGGAGCCAAATAGGGCTTATTTCCTGGTGATTTCCAGTGTTGAAGCAACTGACAAGTTATATTAATCTAATCATATAACAGCGGCATTTATGGATAGTATCTATGATTTAACATTTCAATATGTATTGACAATATTTTCAATTTCATGATTTCTCCTCCATTTATCAGCAATGGAAAAGAAGTTGTCCTCATGTCTGCTCTATGTCTAATAACATTGGTAATTTTGTATAGGCTAACGACAAACACTGTTCAGAGCAAGCAACATGCATAGAGTTGTTGCCAATTTTCCTTTTCCGCTTCTCCTCTGACATCATTCTGCAGAGTTCTTCTTAAAGCATCTCCACAGGTTAGCTCATCTACTACTACATCTATAACATAGAGTATTACCAAGTTCCAGGAAACCCCTGAGATGGTCAGGAATAGAAAAGATCTGCTGAAAACTGTGGCATCTTCTTTTATGGTATGATGGATGATTTACTACATTCTTTTATAAAACTTGTCAACCCAACTCATTGGCTTGGGAGGATGAGGTCTGTCTCTAGTGCCATGCTCTCTCCTAGGCAGTCATCATACAGATAGTTCAGTGAAGTGCAGAGGAAGCTGCCGGGAGTGTTCCCAGCTGTAAGCTGCTACTTGACTTTCCCTAGTAATAAAGACATCAACTGTTTTCATCATTTAGTTCCAGGTCTGTGCAGGGAGCATCATGTTTTACCTTCAATTAAAAAGTTTTAAAGCATTTTTGTAATTAGTCTAAAAAATATCAACTTTAAATGTCATTCTAGTACCTTGTATCAGGGAAGCGATAATTGCGATTTTACTAATTAACTGATCTTGTTAAGTGTGCACAGTTCATGGATCACTGAATGAAAAAAATAAGAACACAAGGAAGCAGCAAATTATCATTAAGAATAACAAGACCTAAAAGAGAGATCTGGAATTTTGTAGACCAGGGAGATGTAGATGAGAGGAGGGTATCAAACCTACTGATGCAGAATGACTAAATTACCCCATCAGACCCCCATCTCAGGAATGGAGGTATCAAGGCTTGTGTTCTTTTCACCTCTGTCCATTCCCACCCCTATTCTAGGAGAGAAAAACAGCAGTGTCAGACTGAGATATGATAGGCCCACCAGGAAATATATTCCAATGACCTATGCTTAAAGAGATTATTCAGCCTGTTTATTCAATTTCGGGGCAGATCGTGTGTGTTTATTCCTTAGGGTAAGTCATAAATAACACACGTGCAAGTGGAAGTAAACACAGAAGATTCAAGCAGCTAATCCGCAGAGGTGTCAGGAGTCAGACTTCCACTGATCCATTATTGACGACTTATCCGCCAGATAGCCCATCAAATTCTACATGCTGGATAACCCCTTTAAGCTAAAACCGACTCTCCGAAACAGGAAGTTTTCTTTGCAGTTTTTCTGCTGATGCAGCTCCACCCCCTACTATGGAGCAGCATGTGACCATACGAATCACTGCGACTCCCATATAGTGCACTGTGCTCAAGCAAAGCATGTAAGTGCATAGGAAGAGGGAGGATTGACAGTGACGTGTCATCATATGGTCCTCCCTAGGCAGCCATGTGTAGGCGGATGAGCGGTTTGGATGAATATATAGACTGGGACAGAGTGAGGGTGGAGCTACTGTACATCATTAGTAAGAATAGGGCTGCCGAGAATGCCCCCTGTAACAGTCAATGACCAGTTATACACTGCCTTGCTTTAAGAAAAAAACAAAACAAAAAAACGTTAAAGTTAACCCTCCCCTTTAAGACGTATGCTCTATTTTGTTACTTTGGTTCTCTGCTGGGCCAGCTTGACCTTGTTTGCTGATATTGATGTAAGGGACACATACACAGCAATGAGAAGGCAGAGGTACTGATCCATATCCTACCACACTGGAGAAAAGAAAATGAGAAAGTAGGAGCAATTTAGTTAAGGGACAAAAAGCATAGCTGACAAAGTCTGGTCCCCATTCCACCTGCAAAACCATAGTAGAGATAAGATGCTCATGGTCACTGTGTGCAGAGACTATTTACCCAATGTACTGTGATTCTCTATTCTTAAACTTAATTGGTTCCGGAAGGCAGTTTGAGAACCGAGCAGTGTCTTCCCATAGGCAATAATGTAAATGTGTTCATTTGGTTCCAGAACCCACCAATAGGTAACTACAATACTCATTTATTACTTTGAAAAGTGTCCAGTTTAATCTCTACAGTACAGTACAGAACAGTACTATACCGTACAGGACATTACAGAGCATCACTATACTGTACAGTACATTATACACAAGAAACATTCAACAAAACCAGCAATTATAGTACAGTAGTCACCAACTCTTGACTCGTTCTTAGAGTCCCCCCCCCCCCCCCCCCCCGCACTATAAAGAATGGGAGATGGTGGTGCACTGGCTGTACTACTACTGTACTGTATATGTACTCCAGCAGTCTTATACAGTACTGTACACTCAGGATGGGAGATGGTGGTGCACTGACTGTGCTACTACTGTACTGTATATGCACTCCAGCAATCTTATACAGTGCTGTACTGTATGTGAAGCATCACCAGTGCTAAACTCACCAAGTACAACCCACAATCAACACTCGCAAACATATTCGGATACCAAGCAAAGTTCGAATTCCGAATGTTACTTCCGGGTAAATTTTCGTTCAAATACACTTTGAGTTCGGAAGTGTTTGAACACTGAAGTACTACTTTCCATTGGTGTCATAATAGCTGCATATATGCTTCTTTGGAGGCAGTGTGGCTGTTACTATTACATGAATACTGCGCTTGTCACTGTTATGCAAGCAGTAGCAGATTTTAATAGGTCTCTTTTGAGCGGTAGCCTGGGGCCCTGAGCTCCTGGGGGCCCATGTCCACCCAAACAGACTTAAACGTTCAGTGTTGTATTGTCTCCTGGCTACAGTCCTGAAATAATTTGCAAAAAATCTATCCCATATCTATGAGCACCACACTAGTTCTGCCATAGTTACAATAGGGTGGGGGGGGCCTGAGCTTAGTGAACAGCCCGGGACCTATGGCAAAGTTACCCCCACCCCCCTGTATGTAAGAATTGCACGTGCCACTGATATGGAGGCATTGTGGTTGTCAATGTTATGGAAGCACTGTAGTGGTCAATGGTAAGGAGGAGCCATTGTTTTCGTCTCCGTCATGGAGATAAGGTGGTTGTCATTGTAATGGGGATTATTGGACTTCTGGGGCGCATGGAGCTTCACAGGAGGGGTTGTACCTATTTCAATATTCTTAATGTTGAACTGTACATAAAAGAGCACTGCAAAAATATAGTAGCTTCTAAGATAAAAATGGTGAGAAAGAGAAAAATCTTCAGTGATCTGGTACATTTAAAGCACTTGCTATTCCGGTGTAGCTGCAGTTATTACTTAACTGCGCTATAAAACCTTTAAATAGGGTTTATTATCATAAGACCCTCAAATAAACTGCCGGAAAACATTTTCTATCAAGAACAAACCCTTTCTGATGGGTTACAGAAATGCCAGATGTCAGTCAGGTGTTTACTGTACAGAATTAGTGTAGAGGCGGGCGGACTTGGAGCAGATTGCCAGGGCTGGAAATAGACTCCGATAGGAAATCTTTGAAATAAGTGTAAGTAACAGTGTACTGTTCTTGATTTACCATTCATGTGCGCACAGCTGCTACTGGGGAAAGAAAGGAAGCACGTGACCAGGCACACAAACACCACAATCCGGGACTTGTTGCAGATGAGAGACTTAAAGGTGCCGTTCCACCTAATGACATTGTCCGTAATGATAAGAAACTAGAAATTCACATAGTTTTGTGTCACATGATATCTTGATACTTATTTACATAGTCCACCCCTTGTGTTCTAACCAAGTCTAAACTAAACTTTGGGGGGGGGGGGGGCGCTCACTACAGAGCTTTTACAGGAGTTTACAAATACATAGGAGGAATTGCTTTTACCTACAAGAAAATCATGTTGCTTTTCTCTGCAGAACAGATACAAAGGCTCCCCTATCTAGATGAGACTGGTCCTTTTTTTTATTTTCTATGTGAGTAAAATGATTGTTGTGCAGTAATGACTGACACTTATATAAGCAAGGAATGAGGGGACAGGAGGATATAACAGTGAGGTGATACAGGGCCTGATGTAGGGCCCATCGCTATTATAGAAACATACGCTCGTCTATTAAGCAGTTGGCTTCTTTCACTGAGGAAAAAAAAACATGAAATGTGTTTGTGCTCGTTATTCAGCTGAATCTTAAAGGGATATTCCGATCTCATAAAGTATATACTGTACTACTGCAGCAGCCCAGAGGGAACACTAATGTTGCCATATACGAGGAATGCCACTGGGATGGCTGGGTCCTGGGGAAAACCTAGAATCGGCCCTGGCTGTATCCATGTTTTTTAGGCAGCCTTAAGACTGCATCCAACTTCTGTAGTCAGCGCTAATCGAATGCTACAGGCTCGGGTTCGAACAGACGTGAGCATGCTCAAGTTGCGCTCATTTCTATTTAGCTAACTTTATCAGAAGTACAGTACTTTGTCTCTTTCTTCAGTGAGGCAGGTTGCCACTGGTGGACACCATTCTAAACACAAAAAGTCTCAATTCAACTTTCCTAGTTGCAATTTTCAATATGTGGTACAATTTCTCTATAGAATAGTATAGAAGGATATAAAAGAATAGTAGTTTGTCAGCCAGGCCCAGCCTTAAGCCCTGGAGAGTCCTAGGTTACAGCCCCAAGCAATCCTGGGTTTAGGCCTAACTCATAGAATGAGCGGGATATACAGCGCCTCTCACTCTCCTCTAGAGTAACTCCAACTTCCTCTCTCTGTAAAGTGAGGAAGGGCTAAGCGCAACTTTATTACATCAATGTTCCTTGTGCAAGTATATATACAGTCATAGGCCTGGTTCACATGCTGTATGACAGCGGCCATTCTGTGACACGACTGTGTCAAAGAGCAGCCACTGTCTGTGAAGTTCATCCCGGCCAGTACAGCAGTACCGGACGGATAAACTTCATTTCTTTTTCATTGAAATTAGGGTGTGCCCGCATTCCAATTACCCATAGCCGCACTTTACATTCTGTGCAATGTCAGTTTTGTGCGGCCACTATTCAGTGAATGTTAGTTCTGTTGTACGGCCACATGGAATCCCGGACAGAGTGTATACACTCCGGCCGGGATTTTATAGCAATTAAATTGATCAGCAAATTAATTAAATAAAGTCCATGGTTGCAAACCTGCAACTACGCCCGTTATTCATTGAATGTATACGTTGTGTAAACTTAGCTTTATAGTGCATAGGCTAACCCCTAGCAGCCAAATGACTCTTAAACCAATGTAAATCTCCCCATAAGAAATCATTGAAATGCAGAAAATTCATTCCACACCCCAAAAATAATGATTTTTTTTAATTCTGAATAACATGTAAAACAAATGAAACAAACATTTAGAAGCTAAATATGTCTTATTATAAGTTACTGTACAGTATAGCAAGGTGTATAATGTATAGTAAGTAAATTAACCTGAAAAACAGCAGCAGTTTGTAGATACAGAATGGAACTGCAGATCCCCATAATGCAGTAGTATAGACACTTTTCTATACAGCAATGTGAATGGCTAAGTGTAAGTGCAGGCACATTATAGAAGCAGTGTGTATAGCTGAGTGTAAGTGCAAGCACATTATAGTAGGACTGGAGAGGATGGGAAACACAAGGACTGACAGAGACTGCAGGGAGCATGAAGGAATGCTTAGGGCAGATGTGGGCACATAAATGCAGCACTCTCTGTCTGGGGAGAGGGGGGTTACAGCTATGTGGAGATTACCTCCACAGTCCTGTCCCCTGATGCAAGCCTCAGCCTAAAGTAGATCTGCTATGATTTGGAACCCCCCTCCCACCCAGTACAGGGAGTTCTTAAACCAAAGCAATGCTCTTAAACCAAGTTACAGTTTTAAAGAATTGTGAGCTCTTCTTGCAAAACGCTCTAAATCCAAGTTAGTCTTAAACCACGGTACCACTGGTTTAAGAGCATTTTGGTTTAAGAGCTCACAGTTTTTCAAAATTGTGACTTGGTTTAAGAGCATTGCTTTGGTTTAACTGGGTGGGAGCGCGAGTGGAGGAGGGGCATGGTCTGCATAGCATGGTCTACAGCCCTGTACTCTGACCCAGGAAGTCTCCCTCACCTTCTAAATCACAGCAGATCCACTTCAGGCTGGGGCTTGCATCAGGGGACAGGACTGTGGAGGTAATCACATCATAGCTATTACCCCTCTCTCCCCGGACAGAGAGTGCTGCATGCATGTGCCCAAATATGTCCTGTTCACTCCTTCATGCTCCCTGCAGTCTCTGTCAGCCCTTGTACTTCCCATCCTCTCCATGGGGTGTGGAACCAATTGTCTGCATTTCTATGATTTTTAATGAGAAAATTTGCTTTGGTTTAAGGGTACAAACACACACGGCATATACGCTGCGTATTTACTGCTGCGATACGCAGCAGATACGCAGCAGATTAGATCTAAATAACTGAACACAGCATCAAATCTGCTGTGTATCTGCTGCGTATCTGCTACGTATCTGCTGTGTGTGTTTGTACCCTCAGAGTGGATTTGGATTACAAGCACGGTCCCAGAACGAATTATGCTCGTAATCCAAGGCACCACTGTATGTATATATATATATATATATATATATATATATATATATATATATATATATAGCAAGGGATCAAAGTGGCACACTGCAATATCATTAGCACGTGACATTACTTTATGATCTGATCCTGAAAATAAATGGGCTGCAGTGCTGAATCAATGGTGCTCCTGTGCCACTTTTGGACTCTCTTGGATTCTCTAATGTATTGAGGGCACTTCACTCTCCAGTAGATACATACTAGGAATGGTCATGCTATATTTCATCTGTGTGATCCTTTTTGTTTAAAGTGTCTCTGTACCCACAATCTGTCCCCCCCAAACGACTAAAAACGACTTTTAATTCGGCAGCGCTGTGTCTAACGGCCGGGGCTTAGATTAGTATATGCATTAGGCTGGCACCACCTCTCTGTCCTTCATCCCCACCCTCCTCATGATTAGGAATGCTTCAGGCAGATTGCTTCCTATTCCCCACCTGTGTGCATAATGAACATGGGTTGGATCGTTGTGCCAGCCTAATGCATATACAAATGTAAGCCCCGGACGTTAGACACAGCGCTGTAGGATTAAAATTTGTTTTTAGGACAATAACTGCATCACCTGCTGAACGGACCCCAGGACAGATCTTGGATTAAAAGCAGCTATCTGAAGGTACAGGTGGTTTGGGGGGGTCAGATTGTGGGTACAGAGTCGCTTTAAGCTGCAGCCGGAGCAATCATTTCTCCTCATTCACAACACATGAATGTTCTGCTATGCTGTTCATGTGTATGGGGTGTATGGGACATGCTAACCTAACAAACATTTGGCAAATATTGAAGGTGTATGGGCAGCTTAAGACGTACAGCTAAGATGACCTGGCCTCCTCTATCCAGATGAAACAGTGCAAGTTCACTTCAACTATTATAAGATAAACAAAATACAATGTATGATGCAGATATGGTACGAAATGATACGAGACTTGATATTGTATATACAATATATGATATGTTTTATGATATATGATGGTAGAAAAATACTGTATAAAAAATAATTAGTGATGAGCGCGTACTAAAATGCACGGGTGCTCGTTACTCGAGGCGAATATTTCCCAATACTCGGGTGCTCGTTTCGAGTAACGAACCCCATTTAAGTCAATGGGAAACTCGAGCAGTTTTGCAGGCGATCTAAGTTCGGTAGAGGGAAGGTCGTGTAAAAAACTGTAAACCTCAGAAAATTTTGGTAACACCAGGGAAATGGACAGGAAACAGCAGGGGCAGCATGCATGGATGCCTCTTAGGCTGCCTAATTGCACTATTACGCCATATTATGGGCAACAGTATGGCAGTGATCACACAGTGAAGGATTAAAAAAGAGGTAGCATATGAACCACTCCAAAATTTAGCCTAACACAGCATGGCAGTGAGGACACAGAGAACCATTAAAACACAGGTGGCATATGGACCACCTAAAAACTTAGTCTGACACCACTGACCCAGACCAAGATGGACAATACAATCATACAATAAAAATTGCTGGATTATGGCTAGATTAAGCCTCACACCCTCATGCAGTTGCGCGTGAGAGGCATATCTTTGGAGGTAGGCACAAAGAATAACAATACAGTCTTCTTAATAGGCCCCAGAATTTTATTAAAAAGACCTTGTCAATCCTGCTTTCAAAATGGCTACAACATCCAGGGAAGGTAGCAGGTACTGGTGAAAGGATGGCAGAGGACACCCGTAAGATGACATCCACACATAATATGGTTTGAAATGGACAAGACAAGGATGCTACATTAGGATCCACCATATTCACTCTCTGTTCCTGTGCCAGTGCCTGACATGTTCCTGTGCCAGTGCCTGACTCTGTTCATGTGAACTGTGCCAGTGCCTGACTTTGAATTTGACTGCAGCAGTTGGGGTAACATTCCCTGCATCATGTGACTCACCACTTCTCCCCCCACCGCTGTTTTGAGTTTGAATTTGACTTTGAATTTGACTGTAGCAGTTGGGGTAACATTTCCTGCATCATGTGACTCACCACTTCTCCCCCCACCTCTGTTTTGAGTTTGAATTTGACCTTGAATTTGACTTTGAATTTCGCTGTAGTAGTTGGGGTTACTTTTCCTGGTTGACTTACGGAAATGCGCAGAGAAGCGGTGCACCTTGGTGAGCAAGTCAGCCAAATTGGGGTAGGGTTTTATGGAACTGAAGCAACACTAGGTTGAAGACGTAAGCCAGGCATGGTACATGTGTGAGGCTGCCGAGTTGCAGAGCCGCCACCAGGTTCCGCCCGTTGCCGCCAGGGTAATTAGCAGTGAGCTCCGATATGGCTGCAGTAAGAAATAAAGAAATAAGAAAATTAATAAACGTCAGCCTGTCAGCGCTGTCAGTTGACAGGCGGGTGCGCTTATTAGTGATGATGCCACCAGCTGCATTGAAGACCCGCCCTGACAACACTTAAGGGGCAGGGCAACCCAGCACCTCCAAGTCAAACTCAAAATCGAATCAGCGGTGGGGAGAAGTGGTGAGTCACATCAAAGCTCACTGCTAATTGCCCTGTGAAAGATGGTGGCATATACTACATAGCTGCAGTTACCCACAGATTGTATACGTTAATATGGTCAGCAAGATACTCCCTCACTATCTTTCTAAAGGCCTACCCCCTACTCTGTCTAGACTGGGGATGGGTGACATAGTCTTGCTGGGGTGCCATGAAACTGTCAAAGGCCTTGTAGAGTGTTCCCCTGCCCATTGACAAGCTGCCTGCTCCACCCCTCCTCTTCCCCGCTTTTTGGCCCACAGAACTACATCATCTGGTGCTAGTGGTGTCAGATCGTAAGTAAGGAGGGTGAACACTCAGTAATTGGTGTTGTAAAAAAATGGAGAAGACAAGGATGCTAAATTAGAATGCGCCATATTCACTTTCTTTTGAACTGTGCCAGTGCCTGACAAGCTGACTAAAAGCCTCTGTCTCTACCAGCCAATATAGAAGCATCTCCAGGCTCAACAGTTTGCCTATGTGCACATTTAGGGCTTGTGCATGTGGGTGAGTTGCAGTGTATTTGCACTTCCGTTCAAAGTTCTGTTGTAGGGACAGTTGAACGCTGCGCTTGGTGGTTGGTGGCTGCACCTATACACTGTGTGACATCGCCTTACACAGGGCAATCAGCAGTGAGCTTGGAGATGCCCTTGAGTAAGAAATACAGAAATCAGAAAATATACTGGTGGTCACAGGCTGTGGGGAAGGAGGCTGAGCCTTTGGAGCAAAGGCTCCACTCCCCTGGCTAGCGTGGGTGGACTGCGCGAAAGACTGGTTGGTGGATAAGTTACTGGACACATTATGCGCTATCCACGTCAGCACCTGTTCACACTGCTGCGGTTTCAATAGTGGTGTACCCTGAGACCCCGTAGGTTGTCAGAAGAAGCTAGGGAGTGAATGTCTGTGGTGTGCCCCTGCTCCCTCCTCAACGGTTGCTGCTGTGTCACCCTGCCCAGAATCACAGCCTCTGACCACTGCATCGCTTGGAACCCCACGTCCACGCCCTCATCCTTGACCCTTACCCCTGGGGTTCACCATTTTATGGACACTGCACAGTCATGAGTGAGATAGCTGCACTGCAGCAAGCCAAGCCAAGATACACTACAGCAAGCCAAGAAAATATATTACTCAGACTACTTTTGGAGGTAGTCGTATAGAGTCTGTGTGTAAGTGCAGCTATATGGTGTATAGCAGCACTTACACAGGGCAATTAGCAGTGAGCTTGGATATTCCCTCAGTAAGAAATACAGAAATCAGAAAATACAGTATACTGATGGTCAGGTCACACTAGTTTTTTGGAGGCTGCACCTATACACTGTGTGACACCCCCTTGCACAGGGCAATCAGTAGTGAGCTTGGATATGCCTTGAGTAAGAAATACAGAAAGCAGAAAATATACTAGTGGTCCCACTAGTTTTTTGAAGGCTGTGATATACAATATGGTGATGGCTGCACCTATACACTGTATGACACCCCCTAAGACAGGGCAATCAGCAGTTAGCTTAGATATGCCTTGACTAAGAAATACAGAAATCAGAAAATATACTAGTGGTCCCACTAGTATTTTGGAGGCTGTGGTATACAATCTGTTGGTGACTGCAGCTATACACTGTGTGACACCCCCTTACACAGGGCAATCAGCAGTAAGCTTGGGTATGGCTTGAGTAAGAAATACAGAAATAAGTAAATATACTGGTGGTCAGTGTCACACTAGTATTTGGAAGTTGTCGTATAGAGTCTATGTGTAAGTGGTGGTCTGTGGTCTATGGCACCTGTTACACCGGACAATGAGCAGTGAAGTTCTATGCAAGTGCACTACAAATCACAGCAATACAATGTACCACAGCAGCACCACCAGTCACAAAATAATAAAAGAGTACTGAGCACTTCTTAGGGGTCTGTATGCAACACCTAATGTCCCCTTTCTGCCAGCAGCCGATCATCACAGTGTGCTGCTGAAATCGTGGTAGTTGCACTGCAAGTCCCAGCCAGCAGTCTGGAGTAATCAAAAATCAAAATAACAATTTTGCTAGTATTCCTTGCCTCCTAGAACGCTAATTCCCTCCCTAACGCTCTCCCTTACAAGTAGCAGCTCTGTCCCTAATCTCTTCCAGCATGCATGTGTGTCGAGCCTCGGCAGCTGAGATTTTTATATGGCAGGGTCATCTAATCTGGCCAACCAATCGCTGCTATCGACATGTATGGGTCCCACGTGATCGCAAGGTGTACCAAAAATTCTCCTGCATGTTGAGAAATTGATGAGAAATTGCGCCAAAACTTACAGGAAACAGATGATGAGATTTTCTCGAGTATCACTAGATGCTCCTCCAAGTAACGAGTACCATCGAGTACCCTAATACTCGAACGAGTACCAAGCTCGGACGAGTCTGTTTGCTCATCACTAATGATAATATAAGATCATTACATAAATCATTACATATGATATGACATAATATATAATATGCTTATACATTATGATGCTGTTGGCTTCCATGTGCTGTGTATGTCATGGCATGTGATATGTTATTACTAGAGATGACGAACCGGGTTCAGGTTCGAGTCGATCGGAACCCAAACGTTCGGTATTTGATTTGCTGGGGCTGCTGAAGTTGGATAAAGCTCTAAGGTTGTCTGGAAAACATGGATACAGCCAATGACTATATCCATGTTTTCCACATAGCCTTAGGGCTTCATCCAAGTTTAGCAGCCACCGCTAATCAAATGCAGAAGGTTCAGGTTCGGATCGACTCGAGCATGCTCGAGCTTCGCTCATCTCTAGTTACTACTTTACCACTTTATAGAAACATAGTAAATTATTTAGTATTAATAGGCCATTCTGTCCCCTATTCAAAGCTTTATCCTAGGACATCTCTGCACACATCAGTATCTGTATACACCTGACAATAACATGTCTTATTAAACATGGAAATGCTAGGCCTGGAGAGAACATGATCACATAGGACATAGGCTGGCTATACAGCTTTTATGTATTTTTAATATGTACAGTATGCCAAAGGCAGTCAGATGCCCCTCTCAATTCAGAAGCCCTACATGAATGTGTATTAAAGATTTATGGGACACCTCTGTACCTGAGCAATGTTACGTAGCCCCTGCCAAGTTAATATTAGAGGAGCTTGGACAGCTATTTCTAATGGGCAGTGATTTATTTATGGCTGTAGCCTGGACCTCATCAGTCTATATTAACTTGGCAGGTCCTCTCTACTTTACTGTTATATGTTACTAGCAAATAGACATGGTTCCATCACAATTTTAGCAGTCTCATACATGTTGTAGTCTAACTGGGCATGCGAGTAGTTGTAGTTATGCAAAAAGATTTACGTGGCAGTGTATGGCAGTATTTTACAAATCATGTGTATAGTGTATTTGAAATATACTTGTCCTTCTAATATGAGGGAGGTACTCTGCACACAGAACGAATTTAAGATATTTGTTGTGTGATGTAAACAGGGTATCAATCAACAAATTGTACTGCTTGGGTCGGTTAGACCTTTGTATGAAAATCTAACAGACCAAAATGTTACAATTTGTTGAAAAATACCCTGATAATCACACCATAAATATCTTAATAGCATTCTGTTTGCGGAGTACCTCCTGTGCAAGTTAATTTGGGCCCAATCTTTCTTCAGCACCATCCTATTGGGACTGACATAGCGTAGATCCACGACACCAGTGTCGGACTGGCTCAGCAAAGGACGGGAGGATCCTCTGGTGGGCCCCCAGCTTTAGAACTCACTGACATGTCGTTTCACACTGGTTCTTCATTGGTAGGCCTCCAGGATCATTTCCTCTGGTGGGCCCCAGATACCCCAGTTCGACACTGCACGACACTGTCATCCTAATACAGGCACAGCTAGATTCACCCTTTTATAGAGGACCTGATGTCTCTCTTGTCTGTTTTAGTAACTATTCAATCTGTGCTGTAGGGACATAGTATATTGACAAAGGAAATGGTAACACAGCTGTCAGTTCATACATACATTTCTCTTCACCAGTCATTAGCTCATGGGGGTCAGGCTAGGGGCTAACTATAGCTGGTGCAGAGGTAGCAGTCGCACCTGAAGGCCCCTTCTTCTACATAAGAACTGGTGTTATAAATAGCACAAAGTAGGTGGAGGCTCTGTTACAGGTTTTGCCTAGGGGCCCAGGAGCATACAAGTCTGGGTATAGAAGTAAGTGCTGTACATGTCTCTGTCTATTATCTGTAAATAAGAGTTTCCGGTTGCATAAATAAGAAATGCACATACCTCCTATTTTTAGGAAGACCATAATCCAACTTTTGCAATGGGAACATATTTATTCTCCACTACTAGGTAAAAGAATCCTTCTCTGTTTATACACGGGATTGATTAGCATTTAAAAAGCTTCTTTTATTCTGTCACATTTCAATTTGTCTTTATTTTACAGCATAAAAAATAAAAACTTTAGCGGAGTTCCTAGTGTTTGTTCTGGGCTAATGACAGCCGAATTATAAACAAGAGACAGATTTGGTTCCTAGCTGCCTTGATCCTCTTGCCACATACTACACATCCTAAAATGAAAACAGATGGAGCATTTGAAAAGACAATTTTCCTTTGACTCTGTGTGCCTACATGTGACATTTCAATGACGCCCACACCACTCTAAGATATAGATCTCATTGCATGCCTCTATCTTTTGGCAATTCCCTCTGCATTGCTCACTTACCTAGGTGATTAAAGGGAATCCATAGGTAAAGTATTGTTATTGTTTTTGTAATTTCCAATGTTATTGATCTATGATTTCTTTCTGTATGAATACATTTTATTTCTTCCTTCTTTATGTCAAAGCAGAAAAGGGGAGTATAAACTGTAATCATTAGGTATGAAAATTATGGTGCCTGATGTGGCAGGAAAAACACATAGGACTAGACATCAAGATAAAATGTCCCATACATAAATTCATCTATTGAGAAGTTCAAAGCTAAAGACAGCTATTGAGAAGAACTTAGTCAGTGCCACCTTAAAGGGACCTCCACCTAAAGCCTGTTTACATGAGAACTATTGTTTCATGTAATATTTTAGACATGTAGGGGGAAATTTATCAAACAGGGTGTAAAGTGAAACTGGCTCAGTTGCCCCTAGCAACCAATCAGATTCCACCTTTCATTCCACAAAGTCTCTTTTGAAAATGAAAGGTGGAATCTGATTCACTTTACACCATGTTTGATAAATCTCCCCCGTAGAGTCGCTGATGTTGGCTGCTTGTGCAGGTCGGCTGTTGGCTGATTGTTGCCTTTATTACTCAAAGCGATTATTGGCTGTGCGGTGTACTGTAATATACTGAGGGGTTGTTGCTGGGTGGTGTAGTGCAACCTTAGGGCTCACCTTCTGTAACCTTTCTGTCACGGTGGGGTCCGAGGGTGCCAGGGCCCTACTCCTCTCAGCATATACACAAGGGAATATCTTTAATAAAAGTCTTTACACAGTAGTAAAGTATATGCAAGTATATGGAAACTTTACTTGAAGAATAACTTTGTACAATCCAATACAGGGGCATCTGATGGTGAATATATGTTGGCTTGATTAGAGTCCTTAGCTCCAGGAGGGGGTTACCTTGGTTATTATAACTTGGACTTGGTGGATAGATAGGATTACAGGAATAGTGTAGACAGACCTGTTCCAGGGACTTTGCGGTTTCCAGCCTTTATGTTACGTGTGAATAGATACTTGAAGTTACTGACTTCTTCTGGCTGAGACAAAGTGGGCATGGCCTATCCCTCATCTCCCTGGCTGCGTCCCTCCATTCACTGAGCAGCACCTTAGCAGATGTATCACACATAGCAGGATCAGATAGAGCCCCAGCATACAGTATCACAATGTAAGATTAGATACTGAGCCCCAGCAGATGGTATCACACACAGTGGGATTAGATACAGTCATCTGCTCTCATTACACTGTAGGATAATGTCAGCCATGGAGGTGGGTGCACCTGCTGCAGACATCTGATAGTGAATGTTATATGTACTATGGAAGGACTACAGCTGTGTTGTGTTGGGACTTGTAGTCCTCCCCTCAGTGACTCACCCACTCTCCCTCATGCAGTACATTGGCTGGGTCATGGCTGGGATGTCCCTCCTTGTTGAAGCTCTGAGTACTTGTCCCTCCATCCAGCTCTTCCCCTGCGCTGCTCCTCACACACAACACCCTCAGCTCTGCTTAGTCACCTATGTGAGGGGAGGGGGGAGAACGTGCTGCTAGGAGGGGGGAGGAGGGTTTGTTTATGTCTCTCTCTGTGTGTCAGGGCTGTTATCTGATCCTCCTGTCAGAGTCCGTACACTCAGGAGGGATCTGCAGGGAGGGGGCGTGTCCAGCAGGAATGCAGAAATAAGTCACAGCCAGACAGAGCTATAAGGGCATAGTCAGCCTCATGTATTTAAAAAAAACTGTTCATTTTAGGTTATTAATGTATATTGCAAAAAGTCTTATCATGACCTAAGCTAACTAAAACTGAATGGTCAAAATATTTTATAGTTGCGCTTTAAGTTTATTAATGACCTTTCCTCTGGTCATTAATATCAGCACCCTGAGGACCAAGCTGTTTGCTAGAGCTGCAGTGCCTGTATATACAGAGGACAGAGCTTGAAACACGTATCTCCATTCATTGTGCAGTGGCCGTGTTGGGTTACTGCAGGTCAGCTCCCAGTGAGGTCACAGTATCCCAGCATGACCACTGCCTAAAGTATGGAGCTGTCTGCTTTTGGCTCTCTACTATGTACATGCTATATTGGAATTGTATGTAACAGTTTTTTTATTTGAGCCCAGGAGCTTTAAGTTATACCTTTGCAACAGAGAAGGCCCCATAGCTAACATTTCAGTGAGGTTGTGCTGTGAAGCTGTCAAAAACGCCCTCTGCTTGGCTGTTCCCATGTGGCAGGTGGCCTCTTCTTCTTATCACCAATTAAATATCAGGATGTATCCAAAGCACGTTTGGACACCAAGTCACATTTCTCCATATGGGCTCCATAGTATCTTACTTGGTATGTGCTCTTGGACATGTCCACACATAGGTGTAAATGCTATTAGTAGCTCTTTTATCAGTTTTAGATGTTTATTGCTTCTTTATCTAGGTTATAAAAATTACAGCTTATGCAAATACTTTCTTCTGTGGCCAAAGTTTATGTCAGTTTGGCTAAAGGTTAATAACATGTAATGCAGGGCATCCCCAGCCCTATCTCTACTGCACAGAAGCTCTTACAATACTGAGGGTTATACTGAAGTAACATTGGAAACACATGTTGTTGGTTCATATTATAGTATGTACCCCCATTCTGGATTTCTTTGAAGGTGGAACTCTTAAAGGGGTATACCGGTGAAAACATTTGCTTTTAAATCAACTGGTTTTAGAAGTTATATAGATTTGTAATTTACTTCTATTTAAAAATCTCATGTTTTCCCATACTTATCAGCTGCTGTATGTCCTGCAGGAAGTAATGTGTTCGGTCTCACAGTGTTCTCTGCTGACATCTCTGCCAAAGACAAGAACTGTCCAGGGCAGGAAAGGATTTGCTGCTGCTCTGGACAGTTCCTGTCTCTGATAGGGGTGGCAGCAGAGGGCTCTGTGTCAGACTCAAAAGAATACACCACTTCCTGCAGGACATACAGCAGCTGATAAGTATGGGAAGACTGGAGATTTTTAAATAGAAGTAAATTACAAATCTATATAACTTTCTGAAGCCAGTTGATTTTTTAAAAAAAATATTTTTGCTGGAGTACCCCTTCAAAGAAGACCACTAAAAATTGCATTGAACAGTGGTAATCTAGGAGGGGGTACTCTTTTCAAAGAAAATAAGGTCAATTTATAATGTATGGTAGACTGCTTGTCTTCTTAGAGAGATTGTCTTTTTAAGGGGTTTCACTGTACATATATGGACTGGCCGCTCAGCCAATCAGTGACTGGAATGGCGCCCCGCCCCAGTCACTGACTGGCTGAGTGACCAGTCCATCAGCCAGGTCATGAAGTGGACACCCCTGAGATCCCAGATCCTGGAGCCTGGCAGCAGGTCCCGTGGCCGTTTTTTCCGTACACCAAGGGTAGGGGGAGGGGTAAGTTGTTACTTGTAATCAATTTCCCCTCTGGCATTTAGAAATCGCCGGACTTTTGCTTTAATGAAAAATACTTTACTGCTAAAGGAAAATAATAGACATGCCAAAGCTGGCACCATGCCATTCCTCAGTGTCCTGGATTATTAGAAATATATACTAAGCAGTAAATGCCCCAGCAGAAGCATTTTTTCCTTAAGCCCAGAGCATGCAGAACGTTACTACAAGAAATGACACAGCCAGGAATGGAAACATTAGGAGACAAAATATTAGACACAAATCTCCCAGCAAAACATATTTTGTGATAATCAATGCAAAGAGAACCTGTTACCATTTTGCTAATACCAACATTTTTGGATCCCTTTGGTGTCCTTACACACAGAATATGCTGTCGTAACAATACTTCAGCATTATATAGGACATTGCCTCCGAAACAGGATCTCAAAGCACTTATAAAAATGCTTCACGAGGAGAACTGACAGTCAGATCTATTTAGTTCCTACTCACTTATGCAAGACGTGAAAGAAAAGCGCCATCCTAGAGCATTTTGATTAGAGGATGTCTTAACTATATGCTCTTCTTCTCTGTCTGACTAGATTTTGTAAATAAAACAGACTGGGTCAATGGTCCCCGGGAGACCACACTTCCCAATAATGAGAGAAGTGGCATTTACAGGAAGGTTTTAAACTTTTCTTCTGTGACATGAGTTTTTGTATGTCCTATATTAATCCTTAATTTAAAAATGACTAATGTACACATCTAATTAAAGTTTTATGGCATTCTGGTGTTCCAGTGTCAACTGTTTGTTTCCAGTTTCTCGCCTCGTAACGCTGTCAAATAAATTTCAGCTTATTCTAATTTAGTGTCTTGTTACTCTGCAGAGCGAGAGAAAAAAAACAAGAGTCTTGACAGAAACTGTTTCAATGCTACTTTGTTCTAGGAAACGTAGGGTGCACCGAGGCATTTGCTGACCATATCGTTCTGCCAGCTCTGCTGTATGCCTAATGCTTGGTCATGGGCACTTGAGGTCAAATTACAGATACGGTATCTTTAAGAATATTCAAGGTGGGTTTTGTCTGTAACAGAGCACCCCTTTGAAAAACTTTAGCTCTCCTCCCATATGATTGCTGTTTTTCATAAGATAATTTGTTGCTAAAGAATATGGTTAAAAGTAGACGAAAAATAGATGACCTGAAGCATATTAGTTAGGTTAAAAGTAGATGACCTGAAGCAAGAAACTGCAGTTCAAAGTTTTTGAAAGTTTCAAGAATAAATATAGGCATCCCAGCAAACATATTCAAATGTTGGCAGTAAATGCATCTCTATATGGAATATAAGATACAACTGGTCATGGTTGGACTTAAACTAGGTTAGACTTGTCGACCAGAAGAAATAAATCTGAAGGCCTACCCTTCAATAACAATGTATCAGATGGAAATCCCGGCACTTACTATTTGCATCATCATATACTTTTATTCGGTTCCATAACCATTACAGTGCTGTTCACACTGTAATGGTTATGCAACCAAATAAAAGTATATGAGGATGCAAATGGTGAGTGCGGGATTTCCATCTGATACATTGTACTTGGGACTGTGCTCCTTTCCTCGTGCACCACCAGCTGACACGGAGTGCCGTTCTGATTTTTCTCCGTACCCTTCAATAACTGACATATAACTGACATTTTTCCCATTGATTTACAACTATGTCCACCATCCTAAATATTAATCTTGCCATACTTTACTCAGAGAGATAAGCCACCACCAGAGCTGTCTGAAAGCGGCTTACCCCTCCCCATAAAGGCGACGGAAATGTTTAGCTATGAGGAAATATGGGGAGGACAAAACAAATAACTTTGGGGGGATGGGAGAGATTATTTGGCCAACAGTTACTGGAGGTGTAAAGCCACTTTTAGGAGGCTACCTCATTCAGTAAGATGGGTAGGAAGCCAGAGAGAGAAGCGTTAAACCAAGCACTTCTCCAAGCATGTTTTTGGCGATCAGTGGAGGTTTTAGACCACAGTAGATCAAAAATCTTGGCATGTCTCTTTGGCTACCTCCTTTTATCCGTGCACTTTTACAGAGTTTAGTTGATACTGTATGCTTAGTTTTGTAGACTTTTAGTTCAAGAGAGTCAATGAGTCGAACTCTCTTGGGTCAGCATAATGTGGTGAGTTTTCTACATTCTATTTGATCAGATGATTTGCTAAGAACCTCCTTTTTTATTTTTTTTTTAAAAAGAGAAAATGTTTTTATCTATTTTTGTATGTCAAATGTCTTTACATTTTAAGACTTTACAATTTTAAAAATTATGCAGACTACTTTGTAAGCTCCTATCTAGGGTCTCTGGAATCTGCTTGTCTAAATGGAATAATTGATCCAAGGAAATCCTATAAATATATTGATTGGGTCCCCAATCAGTCTAAACAATCTATGCCAGTTTAGTGCCAAGTGTCAAGTGGTGTCATGATCCACCAACTAGAAAAAAATATCTACTGAATATTACCAAAATAAAGACTATGTAGATGGAAATTGTTTTTGACGAACCCAAAGCTGCCGTGAAATCTTCCCTGCTGTTACCTCAGCCCAACTTTAGGCAATGGCTGACTTTTAAGCGGGAATTCTCATGCACATAATCATCAAACTGCACATGACATAAAGCAAGAGGGACCTTAGAACATCCATTCCTCAGTTCCATTTATTACATCTGGTGACAGCACAGACAACAAACTAACCAAATGATTTCAAAACTTCAATACCTTGGTGGGGATCCTCATATAGCTAAAACATACATTTCATATATTGTCAATCCACCTATGGGTTGCATTCACAAAACTGTAGATGATAAAGTTATCTCAAGAGCTATTGTTCTGTCTTGATTCAATGAGCTTGTTGTAGATTGCTGTCAATGTAATTGGGCGCCAGGGACTTCATTTCAGTGCATGAACAAACAAGTGCCGCCTGATAAATAGAAATGGCTTGACAATTAACCCTAGAAGAGATGTTATAGATAAATTCCACAGAAGATCTAACATTCGTCAAGTCAAACCCTTATCTGTCCGCGGACAGGGCTTACGCCGTGATAATTTCCTTTACAATGATAATCTATAATTGCCAACAGGACAAGAAGAAAATTGAAAAACAGTTGGCAGCATGTTGATATAACAGGTGATTGGTCCTGATATGTTCTTTCTTCTTCTGTTTCCAGGAAGTGAATCTTAACTTTTCCCTATGCTCCTATACCTTTATGTGCAATAACTTTGAGCAGCCTTTGGAGGAAATTTACCAAGATCTGCATATTCAGGCATTAGTCTAAACTACCCCTGTCACCCATGCCGGATTTATTAAGAGGATCTGTGCAGCAACCTCAAAAATCTTTGAGCTGGCATAGATTTAGATTACACTATAAGGCTACATAGAGGCATAAATTGTAGTACATTTGGAACAAGGGAGTTATGCCCCATTGCATAATGCCATGTCCTCTGCCTACCCACATGGTGGGCGCATTGCAGAAAATGAAGTGGAAGTAACAGAATCTCTATTCTAAAGCCCCATATTACAAGAGGGAGCAAACGCGTGCTGACCTCTCAGGTCAGCGTTCGCTTGCTCCTCATTCCCCGCTCGCTGCCAGCGCTATTAGACCCATTGGCAGTGAACGGGGAAGAACGGGGGGGGGCGTGGGGAGCTTTGGGAGGGCTGACCGGGTGATCGCTGGATCGTCCGGGCAGCCCATAGAAGATAGCGGCGGTTTGCTGCAACGTCATGCAGTTATTGGGGGTAAATGGCATATGTGTAGGCGTTCGGCATATGTGAAAACACAGCCTAATACCTGACACAACCTATAGACTGATGTGGGGCTGTTTCTAGAACAAAAAAAAAAGCTGACATGGTTTTCCAGCTTTACACTATCTCTTTAAACCTTTTTCCCTAATATCCTGCCGTTACCTTACAATGACTACTCGAGGCTTCCAAAGCTCAGGTTAATAATTCATGTTTTTTAGACCCATGAAATCACTCACAACAATAATCCTTTAATATATACAGCATATAATTTTTTATACTATATTTTAAAGTCTTATTAACTGGGAACAAAAAAAAATATTAGAAGATTAAGCAACTCTATTTTGAAGTATTAAGGTTGGTTGTTTGATCCCTAAGCATTTTTTGATCCTTACTAAATTTGCCACGGCCATCAGTGAGAAAGGAAGAGACTGGTCATGAAAACATCATATACAATGTGAGACAACGGCTTTCTGCATGTGTGATTTACTATTCAAGATGTGCAGCTGCAAATGAATGGTTGGAGCACAGCCAGCAGTGAAAAA
This sequence comes from Dendropsophus ebraccatus, assembly GCF_027789765.1. Classification (NCBI taxonomy): domain Eukaryota; kingdom Metazoa; phylum Chordata; class Amphibia; order Anura; family Hylidae; genus Dendropsophus; species Dendropsophus ebraccatus. The sequence continues at coordinate 68,478,908 of NC_091457.1, forward strand.
CATATAAAGTACAGCACAGGATAACCTACCTATATCTCATATCATGTGTCATCTCAACCCATGACCCAACATACTTGCAGGGAAGAAAACATACATTTCACATAGTTCAAGGGACTTTCGCAAAAATTACTCAAACACAAATAAGAGTCACAAATGGCAAGTCAAGAGAACAATAGACGAAACCTTATGAAACAAGCTTGTTTATCTACTTTCCAGTAGGGTAACTTCCGGGTCCTGGACCCCAGTGCAAAACTCATAATAAGGCCTCAACTATCGTCTATTCTTTTAGGCACTATCATGCTTCAGTGCCTGGGTGCAACTGGTGCCCGTAAATGCTACCTTTAAAGTTACACCCCAGCTTCTCTTAAATGCATAACATGACTTCAATGAGGTCGAGACCACCGGCAAGCTGCTGTTTATGGTCCTTTTATTTACTATGTGCTTCTCAGGAGTACTCTGGAGTATTCAGGAGGAAAAAAATAATATCAACTGGCGTCAGAAAATATACAGATTTGTAAAAAAAACAGTTTGTAAAAATCTGTTGTAAAATATACAGATTTATAAAAAAAAAACCAAAAAAAAAACCCTTCAAACTCCCAATATTTATCAGCTTCTGTATGTCCTGCAGGAAGTAGTGTAATCTTTCCAGTCTGACATGGTGTTCTCTGCTGCCACCTCTGTCTGTGTCAGGAACTGTCCAGAGCAGTAGCAAAACCCCATAGAATACCTCTCCTCTTCTGGACAGTTCCTGACATGGACAGAGGTGAAATCAGAGAGCACTGTTTTAGACTAGAACCATGCAATACCTCCTGTAGGACACTCAGCAGCTGATAAGTACTGGAAGACTGGAGATTTTAAATAGAAATTATTTACAAATCTGTAAAACTTTCTGCCACCAGCTGATGTAAAAACGTTTTTTCCTCTGGAGTACCCCTTTTAGTAGTTTGATTTCATATTAGTGCCCTAATGTGAAAGAAACTGTAGGTTTGAATTACTAATGCCTTTCCTGTTTTAAGTATTAAATATTAATTGTGTTTGTGCAATGACTTGGAGAGAAGGATCTCTCCCTTACAATCTTCATGGGAGGTACATAAACAGCCAATATGCCATATGGAGTGTAGCAGAATTTCATGGGATCACCAATGCAACCTTCTGAGATTGCGTAACTCTGCTGATATAGATAAATATGTCCTGAATTGTACTGGATGTAGCTGTGCTTTTAACATTTACTATATATACTTGACAGTCCAAGGCTACATTCATACGTTGGGTGGACAGTCCGTGTATATATATATGGGCGCTTAGCTTCAGGACATACTTCAGAGCTTAAAGGGAAAGTACATCGGGTACATCGCTTTAAGTTTTTTATGTGAATAGCCTGGTCCTTTTTTTTAACCTCCGCCCGATTCCCACGCTCAGCGCACGTCTATTCTTGGGCACCAGCCTGAAATGAAGCACTGGACGGGCCCATCGCCTCACCAAGCGTGATGAAAACCCTCCCCTCTGTGACACGGCTCCATTGATTCTAATGGAGCAGCGTCATAGAGGGGAGATTGTCACAATGGGGGGCGGTGGGCCCATCCCTAGTGCTTCACACCAGCACCGGTCTATTCATATTTTAAAAAAATTCGCTTTACATTCGCTTTAAAGAGGTATTCCAGAAAAAATACACTTTTATATATAATAATAACAATATATTATATTATAGTATGAATAGAGTTGTAGGTGCGGCAAGTGACCCGTGACTTGTTTCATTCCTTTGGAGTCAATGAAAAGAGTTGAGTACAGCGCTCTTCCGGCTTATTCAGCTCTTCCCGTCGCTCCATAGGAATCAATAGAGTCACAGGTCACGTGCCCTACCCCTGGCTCTATTTCTAATGTATAGAAGAAAAGAAACTTCGTCAGCTCACCCACTCAGCCTTGTTTCACCTTGTAGCCGGATCTCCGTAGTGATACAGCACGTAGATGCAATAGTGCGCGCCGCAACCCGATTTGTCCAAGGTAAAAGGAGGTTCCGCATCCACAGCTTCTTAAAATTTAGATTCTTTATTAAATCATCACAACAAAACAAAGAAACAAACTCATAAAAAACACGCCGACGCGTTGCGAGGTAAGTCCCTCTTAATCATGGCAGTAATCTTCTGGTTACAAACTGTTTAAATGGAGATAGGATGTGACGTTGGAGTGGATGTGGAATGCCCATCAGGCTAACGAGCGCCTGATTGCCCATGCACATGGTCCAGGTACGTCACATGACTATTTACACACAAAAAAAATGTTTATCAACATATCAGAAAACAGGTAAGTGACCATTGACCAGAATCACAGTATTGTATAACCTAATAAATGTAATACAAGTCAATTTATAATTTAGCCCTTTCGGGAACCTGGTATTAAGGTTAAGAATCCACAGCGCCTCCCTCTTTCTAACCATACGAGTCCAGTCACCCCCCCGTTTGGGTCTGTTAACCCTTTCGATGGCGATGACTTTTAGACTACTTACGTCGCCTCCGTGGCAATCAACATAGTGCCTAGAGAGGACAGAGAGTGAGCGAGTATTAGCAGATGACAATGTCATCTTGACATCAGTCAGGTGTTCCCCTATCCGAGTCTTAAGTTTTCTAATGCTCGATCCCACGTACTGTAGGTCACACACCGTACAGTGAGCGACGTATACAACGTGGGAGGAATTACAGTTCAGGAAAGACTGAATACTGAAAACCCTACCTGTATTAGACGGCACCACTGAAGTCTTTTTGGAAACATAGCAGCATGTGCCGCAGCGCGGTACCGCACAGGGAAAAAAGCCAGTAGTTTTTAGCCAATTTTGTGCATGAGATTGTGTATCCCTGCCGATATCGCTTGGAGACAATAGATTACCTTAAGTCTGGCCTCTCTGTGCGACATATCTTACACCCGGGCCCGGCTGGGTTCACACTATGTATATTTGAGGCTGTATTTGGTCCTCATGTCAGGTCCTCATAGCAACCAAAACCAGGAGTGGATTGAAAACACAGAAAGGATCTGTTCACACAATGTTGAAATTGAGTGGATGGCCGCCATATAACAGTAAATAACGGCCATTATTTCAATACCACAGCCGTTGTTTTAAAATAACAGCAAATATTTGCCATTAAATGATGGCCATCCACTCAATTACAACATTATGTGAACAGAGCCTTTCTGTGTTTTCAATCCACTCCTGGTTTTGGTTGCTATACAGCCTCACAAATACAGCCTCAAATATACATAGTGTGAACCCAGCCTATTAGGCTGGGTTCACACTACGTATATTTCAGTCAGTATTATGGTCCTCATATTGCAACCAAAACCAGGAGTGGATTGAAAACACAGAAAGGCTCTGTTCACACAATGTTAAAATTGAGTGGATGGCCGCCATTTAAAGGGGTTGTCCGGCGATAAAAAATTATTCACAGAATAACACACATTACAAAGTTATACAACTTTGTAATGTATGTTATGTCTGTGAATGGCCCCCTTCCCCGTGTCCCACCACCCCCACCCGTGTACCCGGAAGTGTGGTGCGCTATACATTACCTGTCACGTGCCGACCACGGTCTCCGATCCTCAGCAGTGACGTCTTCTTCGGGAGGCCAGCGGATCTTCCCGAGTGCCGGCCGCCCTCTGCAGCGTCATCCGAAGCTCAGCCGCGATTGGCTGAGCATAACTGTGCTCAGCCAATCGCGGCTGAGCAGCTGATGACGTGGCCGCGGTGAGTATAATGCACCACACTTCCGGGTCTAGCGTGGGTGGGGGGAAACACGGGGAAGGGGGCCATTCACAGACATAACATACATTACAAAGTTGTATAACTTTGTAATGTGTGTTATTCTGTGAATAATTTTTTATCGCCGGACAACCCCTTTAATGGCAAATATTTGCTGTTATTTTAAAACAACGGCTGTTATATTGAAATAATGGCAGTTATTCAACATTGTGTGGACAGAGCCTTTCTGTGTTTTTAATCCACTCCTGGTTTTGGTTGCAATATGAGGACCACAATACTGACTGAAATATACGTAGTATACCACATACGAGATCCATTAGCCTGAAGAAGGACCGGGAAGGGCCGAAAGCTTGCTTTACTATTATGGTCTCTACTGCATAGTATCTCATATTGGTTGGAGTATACATTATTTTTTCACTGTAAAATAAACCTTTTCACTTCTGCATAACATTGAGTGCCGTGGACTTTACTACTCTTTGAAATATACGTAGTGTGAACCCAGCCTTACTAAGGATTTGTTCACACTTAGGGTCTGCATAAAGCAGCGGTATATATTTGCTTATGATATTACGGATATCGTTGAACTGCGGACTGTAATTAGTTGATTAGGTGATCCCAGGTTTGTCACTAGGTCCCTCTTTAGTATTCATGGGTGTATCCCCAGCCCTATCACGTAGATGGTATGCCCTATTATTCTGTTCTACTAAACCTCGGGCTCGCTTAATAATGTGTGTTTTGTACCCCCTAACTCGGAGTCTCTGTTCTAGATCGTGCGCACCCGCAATGTAAACCGCACGGTCTGAACAGTTGCGTATAAGGCGGATAAACTCCCCGATTGGGAGGTTCCTGGTGACATGGGGTGGGTGGCTGCTTCTAGCATGCAACACCCCATTACCCGCAGTGGGCTTCCGGTACAGGCTGGTGACAATTTTACCATTGTCAAACTGCAGTTTGACATCCAAAAAGGAAATTGTCATTGGTTCGAATTGTGAAGTGAATTTTAGATTGAGCGTATTGGCGTTAAGATAAGGCACCAAATCCGCAGCCTGTCCCTCAGACCCCTGCCATACCAGGAGGAGGTCATCTATATAGCGCCCACACCAGGTGATGGCACCTAAATATGGGTTATGGACGCTATACAGAATGACCTCCTCCCAGTAGGCCATGTAAATATTGGCTAAAGAAGGTGAAAAACTTGCGCCCATTGGGCAGCAGAGTATCTGAAGGTAAAAGTCATCAAGAAATTGAAAAAAATTATTAGTAAGGAGAAAACGGGTAACAGTAAGAATGAAATCTGACAGGTTATTGCTGTAGTTGCTATACTTGCCAATATGGTAGGCCAGGGCTTGTATCGCCATATCATGGGGAATGTTGGAATACAGGGCGACAACGTCGCAGGAAAGCCATGAGACAGTCTCCATAGGAGGCAAATCTTCCATACTTGCAAGCAAGCTTTTGCTGTCCCTGATGTATCCCATGGTTCTGACTGCAAGAGGTTGGAGCAAATCATCCAGCCAGATGCAGAGTCTCTCCAAAAGAGAGCCGATACCCGACACAATAGGGCGTAGGGGTGGGGGGAACTGATTTTTATGGGTCTTTGGTAAAGCATGAAAAATCGGCACTACAGGGTAGGCCGGTAGCAAATATTGTCGTTGTCTCTCATTAAGAACCCCCTTCTCTACACCAGTGTCAAGGATATCCAAGAGACGAAGTCTCACTGCATCAGTGGGGTTAGCGTGTAGTCGTTTATAAGTGGTAGTGTCGTCCAATATATTGTGGACCTCTCTAACATATAAGTCCCTGTCTAGGACAACAACCGACCCCCCTTGTCTGATTTTCTTATCACCAAATACGGATTGTCAGCAAGTTCTTTCAAAGCCACCCTTTCCTTAGTGGACAGATTATCTTTATTACGCTTGGAAATACCAAACCCCCTATCACTCAACTCAGTGAGTGCCTCTTCAACTTTATGTTGGAACAAGTCCATAGCAGGTATCCTGGACTGGGTGGGGTAAAATGTAGGGTTGGGTATTGCCAAGCGATTCCCCGTGTCTGTGACCGGGTTGGGCAGACACACTGTATCAGATTGTATATCAAGTAAAGATTGTATACACCTTTGTTCTGTGAACAGCATATTCAGTGGGGTAAACCCACGGCCCACCTCATTAAGATCAAAAACATGGGGGTTAGATGTAAGATCAGACACATTGGCGGGCGATTCATCACAGTGGGGTGACGAAGCGTCCGTCAAAAAATGTCTTTTAACAGTAACCAAACGCATAAATTTGTTGACATTCTGGATTGTGTTAAACAAATTAAACCTTTTACTGGGTACAAATGATAAACCTAAGGACAGTACCTTCACTTGATCAACTGACAAACAACATGCGGAGAGATTAAGCACATCTAAATTAACCGGACTCAATACTTTTTCCTGTAACGTCCCCTCCATCTGTAGCCTCCCCCTCCGGTGCTTCCTCCCTGCCCGCCTTGGCCTGGGTCGTTTTTTGATTGTCCGGACCCAGCTGTGGCCCTAGAGCAGGTAATCGGGGGGGTCTCGGTAAGCGTTCTTATTTTTATTTTTATTACTGCGTCGAGCACTTCTGGGGGGGGGGGCATTGCCTCTGAAATTAGATGACACTTCAAAGTCCTCCTGCTCGGAATAGTCCGTCTGAGTGTCCGTGGTATCCTCATCGGTAGTAACAAAGGAAACAGATTTCTGTTGGTTGGTAGTGGGATTGGAGTTCTTTAGGATTTCTGTATTTCTAATACAGAAGCCAGGCACGATACGGAGATCTCTTACTTTTCCCCTATACTTTGCCCCATCCCCATAGCACTGATCCACCCCTTGCAGCCCTATTTTTTTTTTGCATATATTTTGTTCCCTTGTTTGTTCCCGTGACGGCTGGAGTCTTACTTTCAGGGGTGAGTTATTTTAAGTTATCCTGTAAATCCTGCACTATGCCTTATGTTCTGAGGATATCTAATTTTCAGGGAAACAGGGTATATATACTTACTGCATGAGGGTACCAGGTGGTCTGGCACTATACTTAGGGGTTTATATGCATTTTTTATTGTTTATTCTCTATCTTTTTTTATTGCACTGGGGCACTTAAATTTTATGGAAATGATGGGATCTCTAAATATCTGGCAATATTTATGGAATGTTACAGATTTGTACATTTATTTTTATTCTTGTCTTTCTTTACTGTTCACGCTTTTCTTGCACCATAGTGACATAGTGGTGTATATTTTGTTGGTGGCGATCATAAGTATATATAGCCTGTTTACAGCACAGGCGGATAATTAGGTCAGCTCACACATGTTATTTTTTCATGAGATGATTGATTAGGTTTTCTCTACCCTCCTGGGGTGCAGGGATATATGTTGGTCAAGCTGGTATGTTTTTTTTCTATATAAAGTGACGTACATGCATGTTTACTAGAAATCATAAAATATTCTAATATTAAAGGGGTAGTGCGGTGTTAAGCTTTTATTTACTAAATAACACACATTACAAAGTTATACAGCCGGAAGTAGGGGCGGAGCACCGTAATGGCCGTAGCACAGGAGACGCGACCTGCACCCTGCACCATCACCTTCCCAGCGCGTTGTCAATGTTGACGAATAAAGCCTAAGCCTGAGACTGGATCCGGTGAGTGAGGCATTTATTACATCTATGGTAAAAGTCATATTGTTAGTCATATTCACAGTGTGCATATCCTTCTTCGGTGTTTTATTACAGCAGGCACCTGACATGGACACTAAGCAACCTATTGAGTTCTATGGCAGACTGTTGTGGGCATGCTCTGTAAAATGTGTAGAGGCCATTAGGTCATTACGCAAATAAGATGGGGCTTCAATTCTCTTCCCTCTTATTTCCAATGGTGTGTTAAGGAAGAGACGTCTGACCTTGCCCTTAGTGTACACAGGGGGATCTGTGAAGGCTGGACTATTTCTAAAAGGGCAGAACAGCAAATATATATATATATATATATATATATATATATATATATATATATATATATAATTGTTTTTACCATTGAAGAGTTAATCTGTGATTAAAAATATTATCTTTTATGTGCAGGCGTTCTTGCAGTCATAAGCGAGAGAGCTCGGATTCCGCCCCTTTCTCATTCTCTGTCAGCCAAGTGATCTGATTCTGTGACACAGCTGCAGGAGAAGAACATTGCTCTGCTGATAGATAGAGCTTTAGATAAGATTACATGGTGTGTGTGTATCTTGATGACACACTTGTCTAAGCAGCCTTTTAGAGGATAGCCTAATACACATTCTGGAAATACTGCTAATGAATCGCATTTATCTGCCTTTACTTTGAATTATTTGCATTCAGGTTTTGTTTACATTCATGGGTGTATATATAGACTATGGATCATTTTCTCAATCTGCATAAGGAGCTGAAAATGAGTTGGGAGGTTGCATTACACATGGTTCAAGCACCTCTCAATGGATTTTTCAGGCATCTATAAATGCCACAATTAAAGGGGGAAAAAAATCATTGTATGGTAGATACAAAAATATTATATATGGATGTGCTCTTAAAGCAAAACATATGGGGGATGTGGCGACTATACCATAATAAGTGGAGCAGATCAATCATTATTACACAAACTTTGAGCTGTTTGTTTTTGTTTTTGATGGTTTGTTTTATTCGACGTTCTATTGGTTTAGACTGGCATTTCACACACCAGTAAACTCCTACTACAGGGTACCCCTCTCAATGAATCTGCCACCACAGCTGCTACCCATGAGCCGCGTGTAGAAATGTATGTTAGCTCCACGCTAGTATAGATTTTCACTATAATTCACACCAGTTACTGGCATGGAATATAGAAAATCTGCCTGCTCCTTTTTACACTAAGCCCTGTCCATTTTTATTTATTTATTTTTTAAATCTGTAAAAATAGATTTGTGTTTTATTTATGTAACAAATAATAAATGTGATAAAACCGGGACAGATTTTGGTTTAAGACAGTTGAGGTACAACATTAATGAGGCGGCCTCTGAATTCCTGTGCCATGCTCTGTCCCCTTAGGCCTGTACTAGGCATAACCAGTTATATCTAGGATGTTCCTTTAAGAAAAAAGAAAAAAAAACTGTAACTGAGTTGTTTAAAAATATGTATGGAACATGGAAATGCTGGAACATGTTCTTTTTTTTCTAATCTGTTTCTATTTTCTACTTGTAATTTTTATTTATTTATTTGAAGTATATTGTTATGGGGACTGCCATCTTGCCTATGCTGTTTTTAACAACATTTAGGAACATTCTTTCTGACAAGACCCATGGACATAGACAAAATGAGCATCTTTTAAGGGGTAGTGCGGCGTTTAAAAATGATTCACTAAATAACACACATTACAAAGTTATACAACTTTGTAATGTGTGTTATTAAGTGAATAATTTTTAAACGCTGCACTACCCCTTTAAACTTATTCTGTCTATGGGAGACATTTGTGAGCATTCTATGTGGATTTAAATTACAGGCAAGGGAGCTGAGTTGTGAACAGCTATAGTATGTTCCTCAGTTATCTATACACATCACCTATCACTGTACTCTTGTCTGTGTTGATAGAATGCATAGTATGCATAGAATAGTATGCATAGAAGAGAAGAAGCTCCATAGGAAGGATCAATATGGGCCCCTAATTATAGTGTTGGGTTTTACCACCCAGAACCTATGCTTATTTCCTCTTACACTTCCTAACACTGTATTTTAAAAGTTACCAATGTAGCAATTCAGATGAAAATTACGGATGACCATAATAAAGTTGCTTGGACGTGGGGTGGGGGCCATGTTGAACTTTTACACCAGGGCCCATCAGCCTTTAGCTACGCCCCTGTCTGCCTCCATGGAACAAACACTCTACAGATGCTGATAATCCACTTTGGCTTTTACACAGAAGTAATATGCTGCAGATTTTTCTACCCATTGACTTAAAAAATCCCCTGCTATTGCAGATTTGCTGTGGATCCACTGAAGAAAAAATCTGCTCTTAAACTTTCACAGTGTAAAATTGACAACAGATAACGTATGTGTGAAATTGTCTCCTAGGGGGACTAAAAAAAGTCAGAGCTAATAGAAGGGGTTGGAGTGGCTAGCAGGAATACTGGGTATGTCCAGTTATTACATAGACAAGGCTCTGTCCACACAATGTTGTAATTGAGTGGATGGCCGCCATATAACAGTAAATAACTGCCATTATTTCAATATAACAGCCGTTGTTTTAAAATAACAGCAAATATTTGCCATTAAATGGCGGCCATCCACTCAATTTCAACATTGTGTAAACAGAGCCTTTAGGCCCTATTCCACAGAACGAATGTTGTTCGTATTCGGCCGATATCGGCCGCTACGAACGATAATCATCCCGTGGAATAGAGTGCAACGATCAGCCGACATCGTTCATGTCGGCTGATCGTTGCAGTCGCTTGTTTTTCAACATGTTGAAAAACAAGCGACTGATACAGCAACGATCTGCTGCCGTCGCTCCGTTGAATAGGAGCATCGGCAGCAGACGCTGCTATATCCCATGGGCTGCCTGGACGATCAGAGATCCTCCGAGCAGCCCCCCCCCCCGCAGCTCCCCGCCGCCCCTCCCGCACTCACCCGCTCGCTGCAGCCGCGTTGAATAGCGGCGGCAGCAAGCGCGGAACGAGGAGCAAACGAGCGCTGAGAGCGCTCATTTGCTCCTCTAAACGACCGGTGGAATAGGGGCATTTCTGTGTTTTCAATCCACTCCTGGTTTTGGTTGCAATATGAGGACTACAATACTGACTGAAATATACGTAGTGTGAACCCAGCCTTAATATGGAACTGAGTGATATTTAATTTGTAATGTGGTGGTACTCACTTTCAGGTTCTTCTAAAAATTACAGCTGACTGCTGCCCCTGGGGCTCAGCTTATTGTCAGGGAACCCTTTTAATATAAAGAAATTATACAAAGCAGATCAATATTTAGTTGATAAATCCAAACCCATTTATATATAAGGCAGCTTTGTTTTTCCTCACTGAAAACCCTTTTCCTCTGATTATTACAATTTTCAATCTTTTTTTCTTCTTATCCAAAATTCTCAATGTTCCTATACATGAAATGAAGCATAAGCGTCTTTCTTCTGCGCAGGTTCCCTCTTCACACCTCATGCAATAGCAATGACACACAATACTTACATTGTGGCACATAATATAAAAGTTACAGCCAGAGAACACAATATAATGACTTTACTAAGCAAATTGTTCCACCACGCTGATACAATGAGTATATCTTCTACCGCCAGTCTGCAGATACATTATAATGACATTCACCTCCGATCCTGATAGCTCAGGCAGAGGTGTCAAAATGTTGACATTATACAGTGCATTCACATTCTAGCTACATAAATAAAATGAAGATATATCAAGTCAGCCTCATGTTTTAAAAGTGCATTTTTATTAATAAACCCTGCTGGCTGAAAGCAACAGCTCATCTTCTGCTGGAAGCGAATGACAACAAAGTGCACTGGTACGGCATTAAATAAGAAGAGGTGGAGGAGAAAATATACTGCCTAGATAAATGTTACTCATAAAGCAGAAACCATTTATATAGGATTCTTCTACTCTGTCATCAACAGGCACTGGATCATCCAACATTCCAGATTATCAGAGAAGCATAGAAAACACACACACACACACACACACACATTTAAATAAAATAGGTCTCTAATGCAGATTTAAACCTAAAATTTAAACCAAAACCAAAAAATCTATAAAATCATAATAATTTAAATCATTGTAAATCATCTGTAAACACTTGTGAGCAAGGCCCTCACTCCTCATGTATAGCTTGATAATTACGTATGTATGTCTATGTCTGTAATGTCTGATATTTATCTATGTATGTACCCCCAGAATTGTAAAGTGCTTCAGAATCTGTTGGCACTAAATAAATAAATAAATAAAATAATAATAATAATAATAATAATAATAATAAGAAGAAGAAGAAGAAGAAGAAGAAGAAGAAGAAGAAGAAGAAGAATGATTATTATTATTATTATTATTATTATTATTATTATTATTATTATTATTATTGAATCCCAATAAGTTTGTAGGAAGTTATTATATATAAAGCGTATATATACTCTTATATCATTTTCCTAAACCAGGGAAGAATCCTATTTCTTCAATCTATTTGGTTAGAAAGCTGTAATCTATATTAGTTCCATCAAGTTAAGGGGGGGGGGGGGGGGGAGAAAGAAAGAAAAAGCTTCCATCAACCATTCTATTTTTTACATCAGAAGCTTCAAAGTGTCAGAAGTCTTAAGGGTCGGTGAGTGTCTGGGTGCTTAGAGCCTCACTGATTGCTTAAAAGAAGGGGCAGAAATGAGCAATGTGTTTTTTTTTTGCTTATAGACCATATGTTCAGTCAGATGCAAGCAGAAAAGGTAGAGGCAAAGGGGCACAGTACTAAGCCGAGTACTTCAGATATTCGTTCTAGCGATCACCTCCGATCACAAATTAGATATATGTTGAAATGAAAACTTTGTGTGTCTTCCTCACTTCCCCACTGACACTGTTCTCATAGAAATCCCAGTTTTCGTTGCACAGCACTTTCTTGATCAGGGTCAGTAAGCGCCATTGCCCACTTGGCCAATTAGCGGCTGAGGTGAGACTGTAAGAGCTTAAAGCCCTATTACGCCAAGCTTGCTGGCCATCGCTCTGTGTAATAGGAGCAGCAGGCCGCCGCTGTCTCCTATAGGCTCCATGGACAATCTGGGATAGAGGAGCAAGCGAGCACTGATCTGACATGTCGCGCTCACTTGCTCCTCCCGATCGGCCCGTGTAATAGGGGATTTAGTCTGTAATTGACTGGCCAGTAACTGCAGTTTATCTTGCCCTGTGGTTTGCAGTGCTACCTTAAGAGACACTGGTTTTAGTTTAGTGCTGTCAGACTAGGCATCCCCCCCCCCCCTAAAAAAAAAAAAAAAAAATCACCAATAATACATGCGTGGCCTTTTTTGTGCCTCAAGATCACAGTGGCCAGATGTTAACTGAGAGGCAATAGGGAAATATGAAACATACCCACGTAAGATATTTTTCCCTCCCATAGACTTCTCTAGGGGGAAAAAAAAGCCAGGAAATAACATGTCTATATACATATTGTCATTTTACTGTCTGAATTTCTGTCAAAATTGGCTTTTCTGCTAACTTCAGATTTTTACCAGGAACCTATTATGTAGGTTGTATATGTAAGCTTCCTAGAGAAGACTTCCCACAATCAACTGCATCTCTTCCCTTTGTAAAGGCTTGAAAGTTTTTATTTTTAATACCATGCAGTTTAATACGTACAACTTTTTCTGTGTTTTGATACATTTAGGAAAATTAAAGGGATACTTCACCAAAAAAAAATCCTTTAAATCAACAGAAAATGACAGAGATTTGTAAGTTATTTCTATTAAAAATGTCATCCAGTACTTATCAGCTGCTGTATGTCCTGCAGAAAGTGGTGTATTCTTTCCAATCTGATGCAGTACTCTCTGCTGCCACCTCTGTCCATGTAAGGAACTGTCCAGAGCAGTAGCAAATCCCCAGAGAAAACATCTCCTGCTCTCCAGACTGGAAAGAATACCACTTCCTGCAGAACGTACAGCAGCTGAAAAGTACTGGAAGACTTAAGATTTTTTTTTTTATAGAATTAAATTACAAATTTCTGCCACTTTCTGGCACCAGTTGATTTGAAAGATTTTTTCTTTGTTGAACTTCTCCTTTAAAGATTTTGTTACATTTATTACATTTATGTAGACAATAAATAATGATCCAAAAAATTCAACTCTATAACAATTCACATACAGTATCACCACAATAACCAGCTTTACAACACAAGTTTCAGTTTTCTTTATCCTCATAAAGGTGTACTGTGTAAATAACAGATTACTATACATTGGAGTGGCCATCATCTTTTAGATGAAAGGTCTTATATCAGGACGTATGGGTAAGAATGTCATGTCGAACCTCACTTTAATCATGTGTGCTGTCATTTTACAGGATAACAAATTCTGCAATCCAATATTCTCCATTAACTATATTGCTGCTTAAGCTGAAGGCTTCTTAATAAATGTTCAAACCAAATTCAGCCTTCAATAGAAATTGGATGAGTCGTGTTACACATTAGTTAAATAGTTGAATCTTAATGACACATCGAACATACACATTTGAGTGGTGAACTTTTACCTGATCTAATATGAGAACCCATGAGATTGTTGGAAATCATTGACTCTGCACTTATTGACATTGCTGAAAACAAGAACGCGGACAAAAATTGTCCCACAGGGATAATGCTGACTTGGAGAATCTATGTATTTTGTGGTGGACCTGTGGCTTGCTTTGATGTCCTACTTAATTCACTTGATGTGCAGCTATTAACCATTGTATGTCTTATCACAGACATTAATACCATAGATGTAGCTCTCACAGTCATCAGGGGACAGTCGGTAGTGGTTTAGGTCAGGTTGGCATCAATCGGACCATCTGTTGCAATGGGCTGTGTGTATTTAATGTGCCCTCTATAAGAAACTAAGTGCTAGCAAACAAAGGAAAAGGTTTAGGTGTGAGTGGGTGGGGAGCAAGTGTCAGTACTACATGGCATGATCATTATTACTATGGAGGGCACAGCAGGGTGGCATTATTACTATAGAGTGCACAGCAGCAGGGGTCATTATTACTATGGAAGGCACAGAAAGGGGCAATATTACTATGGAGGGCCCAGCAGGGGGATGTTATTACTATAGAGTGCACAGCAAAGGGACATTATAACTATGAAAGGCACATCAGGGGGGACATACTTACTATACAGAGGGCACATCAGGGGCATTTTTATTATATGGAGGACACAGCAGGGGGCATTATTTGTATACAGGGAGCACAAAAGGAGACATTATTATCCCTTTAATATCTAACGGCCAAAAAAATCGTTCAACCATCAGTTATATCTCCCACCCACTGCCCGTCCTCCTCATACACAAGAATGTTTGGCATGGCAGATTTCCTGTGTTCTCTATGTGGAGGGATAAGCCGTAGCAAGAGAGTTCTTGCTGCAGCTTACCTCTCTCTGAACAAAGGGGTTGGCAGCGATTCTCATTCACGATTATCCCTATCACCACCAACATCATCTACCGACATCACCTGTTGGTGGTTCTTAAGGACGGCTCCATATATTCTAGATTGGCGGCTGAACTCGCCACAATTGTCAGATACAGCTGACAGTGCATGGGGACCTTTACTGCACATGACAGCAAACAGCAGAATTACTACTGTTTGGGACCCTATAGGAGGGGAAAGGGAGGAAAGTTGCTGAAAAAGTGCAGAGTCCAAGATCTTTGTCTGGCAAGAGATTAATCGGAATTGGAATAAATCTTCATAGTGGTCGGGGATGGATGAAGAAAAGAAAAGTAAAAAAATGAATACCTCAGATCAAAGAACACGTAAAAAAAATTTGACTTTTTAAAAATTTTGTAGAACATTTTTTGATAGGGGTGCCCCGGGTTAAAAAAAATAAATAAAAATAATCAAAATGTTTGGGAAACGTTTGGTCCATAATTTGGAGTCTAATTAATTTCTTTTTCTGAAGGGGAAAAAAAACTATGTATGACTTCTTAGCTCTGACCTGTCATTTAGTACAACCTTTTTCTGACAATTTGTCCTATTTCTGAGACCTTGTCCCCTTCTGACCATTTTATATACTTTAAAAAAAACATTTGGTGCAAGCCCAATATTTTACGGAATATAAAAAAATATCCCCTTATCCCCTTAGCTAAAAACTGCTATGGGGATAAGAAAAACTTTGAATTAACATAGTGATCTATAAATTGCACAAGTTTTGTTGTTTGTAGGCATCTACTGTGAACTGCAGATATGCTACAGTGAACAAGCATTGCATGACCCGCTAGGAGAGGAATTGAATGTGAAAACCTCTAGATTACGATTTTTGGCTCATGTGTCCCCATTGCATGCTCTGGGTTCTCAGCTTGGCTGAAAACAGATGGCTAGTACCCAAGAGACTCACTGCACTAAGCAAGGGTCAAGAAGACAGCAATTACGTTTCTGCAGTTTACGACTCTGCTGTGGTAGACTCATTGTGACCAATGAAATGAAAGAGTATAGTAAATCTTTACTGTTTGGATGTATTAGGTGCCTATTATGATGAATGGTGCCTGCAAAAGTTATGTATACAGTTTTTTTAACCTCTACTGTTGCTTGCCTATATTACTTAAAACCCTCTTTCACTTTAGGTTTTGTTTTTTTTTTTATTTGTGTTTTAAAAATAACTGTCCATATATTGTATAGACCTAGGTGGAGATTTATCAAGGGAAGGGTGTGCACAAGGCAAAGGGGGCAGATTTGCCCCTTTTCCGTGGCATATGCCAGCTGTATGCCCATTCGCAGGCGTAAATCATGATACAAATCTACACCCGCTCCCGAGCAGGTGTAGATTTGCTCTACAATGCCTGCATCAGGCACAGGGAAGGCTGGCGTATGCCTCTAAGTAAATCCAGCCAGGGAAAATAGGGGGGGGGGGGGGGCTTTATTTAAGACTAGTGTATGAATACGGCAGTCTTGATAAATGTAGCCCTATGTGCTCTATGATGTGTGTGTTATTCTTGATTGAAATATGACTCAGTAATCAACTGGGTGGTGTCCCTATACTGCCTGGTACTGTAAGCTCTCAGGCTGTATAGGGATATGCCTCCAGTCAGTAACGCCCAGTTGGTTATTCAGTCATATATTTCTAGTAAGAATAACTGAGGAACGGCACATTGCAGAGCTACAAGTAAAGATAGTCCAGGATTGCTTCATGCCTTTCCTATACCCAGTGTAGTGGCAGAGCTTGTGCAAGTTACTACAGTTGCAATTCTTAGCATTTTACATGGTACAGAATACACTACTCTATTAGTGTGTACATATTATTGTTCTCTTCTATAGGCATACAGTTCATCTGTAGTAGTTACCTTTTTTATTTATTTTGATTTCCTAATTTGCCTATAAAACTGTGGGGTGTTTGTAATTTTTTGTTAAGTTGTCCAGAAAAACAGAAATAAGCAGACTGAAAACCCTGCCCACCGAACCCTCAAAGCTTGCACAATGAATGACAAATTATTTCAGTTTTCAGTTGTTGGTTTTTTTTAATGGCCACTGTTGTTTCAAACAACTTACCTCCATCTGATTCTAATTTACCCAGCCAATGTGATTCTTAACATATTTGTAAATCATTTCATTAACAAAAAATGACACCTTACCCTAGAAAAACAGCTCTTACGTTTTGATCACTAGGTGTCCCACACCTCTACAATCTGCTGTCCACTGCCTGTTGTTAGGGGAAATTTGTTCTGTGTAAATCTTCTCTCAACACAGTACAGCCTGTTCATAGACGTATATGCTTTGACTGTCCGGAAAAGAAAGGGAAAAGAAGTCCCTGTGTGTGTACTACTGACAAAAAGACCATCTTTGGCCCTGCCACCTTAGAGAATGACAGACAGCTGTGCACCATAGAGGGAGGTCTCGGGATCTTAATAACCACAGTGAGGGCACTATATCACCTTGTCACCAATATGAAGGGGTTTGTCACCTTGTCACCAATATGTGGGTTTTTATTAAATCATTTAAAACAACAGGTATTAATTATATTTTCTTCATTCTCAACACCTATAAAATATCTGGCCCTTATTATCTTCTACATATAACGTTTACCAAGAATAAAGTAGCAACTTCAAATGCAAAAGCATAAGCCGATATGACAGGAGTTCTCTGCTTTATTTATTCGTCATTAAAGTTTTACAATAGTTTTCCCGTTAAGGCAAAAATGCCAGTTCCCAGCACTTGTGTGTTCCTTTATGTATTTGATGTATTTAGTTTTCAGACTGTTCAATAATACCTTATTATTCCTTGCTGGTAATGTTGCTGAGACTTCAACTGTATCTTAAAGGGGTTATCCATTTTCTATACAGATTGCCACGGTCATATGACTTTTTGAAGACTTGAAATGTTTTTATTTTCCTTAGGAGGTCATAGTCCTGAGGATAAGTTGTACTTGTTAATAGCACTCTTTTTAACACATGATGCAATGTGAAACCGGAAAAATATTTGTTGTGTGGAATTGAAAAAAACAAGAACTCTGAAGCTTTTGGGCCATTTCAGTTTTAGGCTATGTTCACACATGTCATGTTTTCAGCCGTATTTTCGCCTTCAAAAATATGACCAAAAACAAATGTTGTGTGAACATAGCCTCATGCTCATGAGCCTCATGAGTAAAACTCTATTCTGTGGTTAGTGTGAGTAATACCAATTTTTTATTTAACTATGTTGTGTTTAAGTCAACTGACCGCAGCAGGAGACTTCCTCCCTCTGCCCTGTCTGCAGAAGAAGTCAAAAATGTAATGACCCCACCTTTTATAAGCTCCATCCCTCTGTTGTTACCAAGCCAAGAATCAAACAGATCAGCAGGAGTATAAGCCCTGTGATCTCTGTAGAATATCTGTAAAACTGTGTCTGACAAACCACATGGACAAATCCATCTCCTTTTTACTTTTATCAATAGTTTCTAGTTTATTTTTACTTAGCTTTTTTTTTTTTTTTTTTTTTTGCATCTAACCAAGTAATTGGTTGAGATATGTTTTAAAAGCAAATTATGCCACCCATTAGGTAATAAGTGATTTAAAGAGGTTATGAGAGTTGGAAAACTTTAAATGTACTGTATATCTGCTGTTATATAGAAAATAAAAGAGGATTTGCTTACCTCTCCGTGCTCCCCCTCTGTGTCCTCCTGCAGTGTTCGCTGCCCATAGCCGCCGCCACTCCTGAGACAAACTCATCTCGGGAGTGACTGTCCGCTCAGCCAATCACTGATTGAGATAGGACGGAGCCATGGCCAGTGATTGGCTGAGCGAGCTGTCACTTCTTAGATGGGTTTGAGTTTGAAGTGGCGACGGCTGCAAGCAGCTGAGGACACTGGAGACATCACAGGTGGAAAGGGGGGGGGGAAGCTTAAACTCTTTATTATTTTCTCTATAACAGCAGGTATATATTAAAAGTTTTCTAACTTCGGACAACCCCTTTAACAATATCAGGTATAGAGTTACCAGACACACCCAAGCCCACACCCCAGTATAATAAACCATATGGGGTACACTGTGATAGATTCTGCCCAGAACATTCCGGCTCAGAAGTTATGCCTCTGGGGGACGACCCTATGACAACTGCATTTATGAAGGAGCTGTCTGTAGGCACACATAATACATTTTGAGATTCTAATACGATCCATTTGCTGTGCCCCATTGCTGGCAACATTACAAACATTTCATAGAAAGATTGTGCAGCTATGGAAGCCAGGTGAAGTGTTAGCATATTCCAGGAGAGCTGTGCACATGCTTCAGGGTGTCTAACTCCAGACATGCTGTAACGTGATAATGATCTTGTTGTGAATAATATGAGCGACATGATACAGCATGTAACAAGACATCTGACATTTATGTTAGCTCTTGTATGACGACATTGAGTGTTCACTAGGAATTACTAGGGGATTATTTGTTTTTAGAAAGTAGCATGTTTATTTAAAAGCTGGCTACTGCCTTACACTCCGTGTGGGGGATTATGCCGTAACATAGAATGGCATTATTCTTAACAGAGTGCTCTAAAGTCACCTGTTAATTTTGTCTTTTCACTTGACAACCTGCTGAAACTCTTTCTGATGATATCCCTGTGGCGCTATAGAATATACATCCATTTTTTTTAGTGATTATGTATAGTAGGGAAAGAGGCATTGCGTATTTTTTATTTAAATTTTAGTTATTTTTCACATTTTATTTACTATTACACTGACTCATATCACATCAGACACTGCCTAGGGGCAGAGCTTGATCAGCTTCAGAAGCCAGGCTTAAGAGGCCTCAGGTTGTTGTGGCTACCATTGGCACTCTGCAGCCGCTTCTCAGAGTGCCAATAGGGAACAGAGGGAGAGTTCTCCTTCTGTTAACTTTTTATTGCAACCCCAGCATCTAAAGGGTTGACTGACAGGATCGAAGGGGGACTCAGATTTGAGGGAGATAGTTGTGGTAGGTGCTTGGCAAAGTGACAGTCAGGATCTGCTGCACAGCAGCCCGAGTCAGTTATGCAGAATTCCATACACGATTTTCATTGGGTTTTCAGTTCTCTTTGATCACAAGAAAGTATTGAAAGTTTAATAACCTTGCAAACTGCTTGTATATCTTAACCTGTAAGTGAGCACCTATGTACAAAATTTGCCACTTTTTTTTGTTTACAGCAAGCCTTGGAAGCCATCTAATATTGTCTTATGTCCATATATAATAGTACACACAGCTATCGAGATGAGACAATCCCTTTAACTGTATTCAAACCTGAATTTTCTCCCAGCTCAGTTTCTTGGCTCAATTCTTCACTATTATTAGGAACGTAAATTGCTAGAGATTTCTTTGTGGCAAATTATTCATTTGTAAACCAGATTTTTGCATAGAAGCCCCCCAAATCCTTGTCAGTGAATTGTCAAGAGCTGAATCCACCTTTAAGACATGATCAAAGGCACACTCATCTCTGCTTGAGTTAGGGATTCAGACAGCAGTCTATAGCTTCTCACATTCAGGAGTATTAATGAAGTTGCTATAGGAGGTCTTAAAATCTTCTCGTTAAGCTCATTGTGTGACGATTCCAAATCCTTGTCAGTCTTTACGTACCCCGCTCCTTCTTATCGCTCCACTTTTATGTAAAAATCTGAACTCATTTATCAAATAATGTTCTACAATACACGTCAATGTCATGTCTGTAAATAATATATAAGCAACAAATTCTAAGGAAAGAATCTGCCAATTGTAAGAAGGTAAGCAGCACTGAATATCCGTTATATATACCTGCGGAAAGCTCTCTATTACAAAATACCTTTATATAGGAAGAAAACGTATACAGTGCTGTGCCCCAGCTGCTGCAGAACTGGTGTGCACTGGTAAATGTGCCCTGACTATTGTGCCTAAGCAGTCCCCCCCCCCCCCCAAAAAAAAAAAAAAAAATAAGTAAATAAAATAAAAAATCACCTCCTAAGGGCCCTATTACATAGTCAGAACCAAATTATCGCTGTGTAATCGAAATAACGATCAGCTGATGAGACGCTCATTGGCTTTAGGTCCAGACTTAAAATCATTGGGCGTGTAAAAAATAAATAAATAAACTTCTACGTACCTCTCAGCGCCCAAAGATTGGCCTGTGGCCTGTGACTTCACACAGTGTCCGGAGTGGGACGAAGCTAGCAAGATGTCAGGGAGCGTGGACGGGTATGTAGGAGTTTATTTTTTACAAGGGGTGCACGGACATGGCTAATGATGTCCGTGCAGCTCTTGGGCAGTGTAAGGGCTCAGTAAGCGAGCTTCGACCTAGGAGATTGGCGCTCGCTTACACAAAGTCATTGGCCCGTGTAATAGGGTCCTAAGAATACTCAGCCCTTTCATCCATTGTTGGACTAATGCTCCACTGGCCTAAATAGGGATTAATATTGTTGGCTCAGTGGTCTGTTCTGCTGTTCCTGGTCCTTCCCACATCCGCGCAACTAAATACCTAATTGGTGGTGATCCTGCCTCCTTCCCACTCCTTGGGTTCCCACTAGTGTTGGGTTGTTTTGCATGGCATGCTACTGCAGCAGCAGTTGTTCTTTCACTTTTGTACTGGTTTGGTCCAGCGGTGGCATTATACCGTCTGCCCTGGATTTAAACTGTTGTTTTTTTGTTCATATTATACACACAATTGTCAGCCATCAGCCACATTACCATTGGCGGACAATGATTTTTTAACTCTTCAGCTGATCGTTGTCTTTATAACATGGAGCGATATCAGCCTGATTTAGCCAGTTATCACTTCATGTAAAAGGGCCCTAAGGGGTTTTTGATTGCAGAATAATTAGAAAAAGATGAGGGAGCCAGTAGTGGTCAGGATTTTCTCACTTCTTCTTCTTCTTCAAAAGTTGTTGTGCGACAGGGTTTATGTATTATAAATACAGATGAGTGAACCTTGAACATGTTCATGTTCGTCCGAACCTGAGCATGTGGCATTTGATTACCAGTGGCTGAAGAAGCTGGATGCAAAACATGGATAAAGCTTTAGGCTGTATCCATGTTTTCCCGGACTCCTAAGGGCTGCATCCAGCTTCGATTAGCGATTAGCGATTAATGATGATTTTATGGTCAGCTCAAAAGATGTTCATTGTTTAATTCGAACAATATAAGGATTTCTCACAAAATAATCTTTCTATGTAATAGGGCCTTAGGGTACAAACACACACACCGTATACGCAGCGTATTTTCTGCTGTGATACGGAGCAGATACGCAGCCAATTAGATCTAAATAACTGAACGCAGCATCAAACCTGCACCATCAAATCTGCTGCGTATCTGCTGCATATACGGTGTGTGTGTTTGTGCCCTTAAGGGTCCTTTTACACATACAGATAAATCGCTTAAAGGGAACCATTCACCCCGTGGCCCCCGTTAGAAACAGACAAACAGTTACATAAAGGTCAATATACTTACCATATCGCTCCCGGTCCCGTCCCGGATCTCGTTGTTGACACGGAGAAATCGCCGATTCTTCTTCTCGCGCCCATTATGGTAATGAGCGCCGCCGGCCCGAAGTCCAGCCTTCTCCCCGCCTCCGACACTTGATTGACGCCGGGTCTTCTTCCTCCTCGTCTTCTTTCTTCTCGCCGGATCCCGCGCAGGCGCCGTGACGGTCGTTTTCGGCGCATGCGCAGTTCACAATTGAAGCCGCTCCACAGCTTCAATGTTTACTGCGCGTGCGCCGATTGTCAGAGCTGAAGCGACGTGTTGGACTTCGCGCATGCGCGGTACACAGGAACGTCACGAGCACGTATCCTGTTTACCGCGCAGGCGCAGAAGAGATGACGAGACCTTCGCAACGGCGCCTGCGCGGGAATTCGTGAGGAGACTGAAGACTGAAGACGTCAATCAAGTTCCAGGAGGCGTGGATGGGCGGCGACGAGAAGAGGACCTCATGAATAAGTTGGACTCGTCCGCCGTTTCCTATGGACGTTGGACTCATCTCAGCTCATTACCATAATGGGCGGGAGAAGAAGAATCGGCGATTTCTCCGTGTCAACAACGAGATCCGGGACGGGACCGGGAGCGATATGGTAAGTATATTGACCTTTATGTAACTGTTTGTCTGTTTCTAACGGGGGCCACGGGGTGAATGGTTCCCTTTAAGCATTCATTTGGCGAAAGACAATTGATGATTTTTTCTTTTAAATGACACACGTTTAGGCTAAGTTCACACAATGTATGACAGCAGCGGCCGCTGACTGTGAAGTTCAACCTGACCGATACTGCAACACCGGCGGGTGAACTTCATTTTTTTTCAAATTGGAATGCAGGCACATACAGGTGTGCCCACATCCCAATTACCTTTAGCCGACAGTGCAAAGTCCGGCCTGAGCCAAGTTCACACAGCATATTTTTCAGTTATTTAGATCATTGCTGTTGTTGCAGCTTGCAACAGTGGCCGCTATTTATTGAAAAAATACATTGCATCGTTTTCTATGGAATCCCGGCCGGAGTGTATACACTCTGAATGCACTCCAGATAGGATTCTGTGCGGCTGCACAGAAAACTGACATGTCTGTTTTGTGCAGTCGCTATTCATTGAATATCGGACGTACAAAACTGACAGTGCACACAATGTAAAGTGCAGCTCCAGACAGACTTTACATTGTCTGCAATGGCTAATTGGAACGCAGGCACACCCGTATGTGTCCGCATTCCAATTCAAAAGAAAAGAAGTTCATCCGGCTGGTACTGCATTTGTCATGTGATCGTTTACACCAGTAGATTATCTATTAAATTCGAACAATTTAACAATTCTTTGCACGATAATCGGCCCGTGAAAAAGGCCCTTAAGTCAGTGATCTGCAACCTTTATCTCTCTATCTGTGAAACCTGTGGTTATCAGGGAATCCCAGGAGTTAAAGGTCCACATCAGAGGGAACATCATAGGCTGGAGACCACTGATCTGTGTAGAGAATTCAAAATGTAATTTCTTTATGTTTTGGAGCAGTGCTCCAAAAACATCCAGTATTTTGGAGCTAAAAATTGTAAAGGAAAAACTTACTTTTTCTTTTTTATTGTTAGTTTGTTATTTGAAGAAGTTATGCAGCTGTTGACCTCAGTCTGATGTATGTAGTAGTTGTGTGAACCCAGCCTAAGGCAGCTATACATGTGGTTGTAGCCATGCAGGGTTTGCTGTGGTCACAATCAGAGTCTCTTTTTATTTATGTTAGAGAAACAGTTCCAAGAACATTGCCACAAACCTGAAGAAACCTGAACATGTGACCATACCCTAAGGTGCAGAGCATCAACCACAAGCTGTTAAGGAACTACAAGACAACACGTGTCCTTCCAGTCTCTGCTACCGATGTGTTTTTCTCAGAAAATAAGAACCATGAAATGTCTATAACTGTTGCTTATGGTTTCTAAAAGCCGTAAGCAGGAGATCTGTGAATTGTAAGCCAAGGGCAAGCAGAAGAGAGTGTTTTGGGGGCATAGAAGCTGAACAAGCTCATGCCCCCCCTTCCTCCTTCCATGGTGTCACCTTAACCCAACCCATAACCCCCTATTCTTATCCTTCAAACTTAGTGATAATTGTTATTGTATATAAATATGATATGGTTTTAATCCTCACTCCTTTTTCAACTCTATTTAGGGTGGTTTCACACATAACGTATTCTCAGCGAGATGACAGTATGTAAAAGGCAGCCCCCTTAACCCCCCCTGGCCCAATATATATATTACTGGCCTACACTCCGGTGTGCTTCGGGAGTTCCCGTCAGGGCAGCCCACTGATTGGCTGAGCAGGACATCCAGACACCGTGAACCCCGGAAGTAAGGCGGCGTGTGGGCCAGTAATGAATATACCGGGTTGGGGAGGGGTGTTAAGGGGGCTGCCTTTTACATGCCCGCTGCGAGTATGCAATCTCATTGAAGGTGACAAAAAGGATCCACAGCGGATTTTGCTGTGAACTCTCTGTGAAGCGGTGTCCAATCGGAGGTTTGCAGTTCTGTTTGTTCTGTTTGGTCATTACTGTTCTGTCAGGTCATTCTATTGCCTGCATGGCAATGGGCAATTTATTGGTGGAGCTTGCTGAGGGTGCAGTATTTAAGAAGCTCGGAACTGTGATTCTGAGATGGTCCAGCCTATAGGATAGAAGAGGATAATATCTCCCTACCCTCTTGTTACAAACCTGAGTTGGGGGGGGGGTATCCTTGGAATTTCTGGTAATAATAAATTTTATTATATTTTGTAAAGTTTTAGATTGTTTAGTTCACACTTCAACTGTGGCCTTTATACCTTCAATCTGACTCCAGAGTGGTTCTTTACTTTAAAGATGGCTGATGTTTTATTTATATGTGCTGTGTGTTTGGAGGGAGGGTGTTGTGTGACACCATGGCCTAGAGCATTGCTCTCAATTTCATACCTACCCGTATATATTCTTGCCCAATAGCCATTGCTATGTTAATGCCCTAACTAGTGGAACATTACAATTTGACATTGGACCCGCCAACTACCAAGTGTCATTTATAATACATGTCACTTATAATAAGTTTAATTCTTATGTGGCAGAGGGTTCTCCTTAGGCCTACATACACCTGCCATTTCTATGCCTCTGATTTTACCTCCAATGGGTATTACTTTTAATCTTTTAATATTTTTTTTTATATTGGGCCAGAGTAGATTTGTTATTAGTAGTGGACTTTTGGTTTAGGGACAAACTGTAAATATAAATATATATATATATATATATATATATATATATATATATATATATATATACAGTGGTACCTGTGGTGTTTTGGTTTAAAAGCTCACAGTTTTTCAAAATTGTGACTTGGTTTAAGAGCATTGCTATGGTTTGTTTAAGAGTTCCCTTACTGGGTGGGAGCGTGAGTGGAGGAGGGGCATGGTCTTCATAGCGGGGTCCCTCACCTTCCATATAATAGCAGATCCACTTTAGGCTGGGGCTTATATCAGGGGACAAGACTGTGGAGGTAATCTCTCCATAGCTGTAACCCCTCTCTCCCCGGACAGAGAATGCTGCATGTATGTGTCCACATCTGACCTGCTTATTCCTTCATGCTCCCTGCAGTCTCTGTCAGTCCTTGTGTTTCCCATTCTCTCCATTACTGCACAGTAACTTATATCACATATTTTGCTGTTTCTGAATGTTTGTTTTATTTGCTTCACATGTTATTCAGAATAAAAAACCATATTTTTAGGATGTGGAACCAATTGTCTGCATTTCTATGATTTCTTATGAGAAAATTTTCTTTGGCGTAAGAGTGGATTTGGATTACAAGCACGGTCCCGGAACGAATTATGCTCGTAATCCAAGGCACCACTGTGTGTGTGTGTATATATATATATATATATATATATATATTTACAGTATATATATATATACACTACCGTTCAAAAGTTTGGGGTCACATTGAAATGTCCTTATTTTTGAAGGAAAAGCACTGTACTTTTCAATGAAGATAACTTTAAACTAGTCCTAACTTTAAACAAATACACTCTATACATTGCTAATGTGGCCAATGACTATTCTAGCTGCAAATGTCTGTTTTTTGGTGCAATATCTACATAGGTGTATAGAGGCCGATTTCCCATTGTTTCTAACCCTGTCAATGCCTTGACTCTATTTTCTATTCATTTCACAACATATGGTGGTGAATAAGTGTGACTTTTCATGGAAAACACAAAATTGTTTGGATGACCCCAAACCTTTGAACAGTAGTGTATATATATATATATATATATATATATATATATATATATATATATATATATATATACTGTATATATAAAATCATTTTTTAAGCTGCCATGCATTTATTACGCAGGATGATAAATTAGACTGGACACAATTGTAGCAACCCTTCAGTCGTAAGAAGCATTGAGTAAGTGAATGGCTGTAAAACAATCTACTGTACATACCGGATCCTTTAACCCTTTAACCCTTTAACCGATCCATGTAGAGTTTCGGCTGGAGTGGCAATAAAATAGTTAAGCTTATCGGCAGGGAAATGGTAGCTGGATCAGAGTTGCATGCCTCCAGGCTTGTATCATTTCCAAAACCATCATCATGCTACATGTTATTGACAGCCTTTTTTTATCTTTAGTGTGGTTATGAAATTAAACACAGATCTAAAATAATAAAATAAAAGGTTTAACTGCTTTATGGCTGTTTACAACTGTTTTGGGTGAGCCAGACCTGCATGTAAGAAACCCTAAGGTGCTGGCAAGGAATCCTATGTACCTCTTTTTTTTTTCACTGACTGTGATAAGGAATTTTCCATGCTGTGAAATGACCTTCTATGCAGATAATTCTGTCGAGCCAGTCACTTGCATGTCAGGGTAACAAGGAGACATATATCTAATATTGGTCTGGGCCGCACTGACAAAGGAAAGGTCCTCCTTGTATTAATCTTGGAGCTCTCTACAAGGAGGTGAAGTTAATTATCAGCATTCACCAGATGCAAAATGCAGCCCGATGAATAATGTAACAAGGTCTTAAGGCGCGTGTTCTGTGGGTGCAAGGGCCGTGTGTGGGAAACTACTTGCTAAGGGTTTAACCATCTCACATCCAGGCAAACACACTGCTTAGCCGAAAAGAGAACTGTTAGGCCTGGTTCACACACAGAACTTTGGTCAGAATTATGAACTTTTGGAGCTCATTATTCTTAGCCAAAGCCAGGATTAAAACTGACACAGAGAAAACTATCATTGAAGGTTTCAATCTTTTTCAGCTTTTTCTGTGTTTTGGACCTCCTCCAGAATAAAATGCTGTCCAAAATGAGGGCTAAATACTATCTAAAATACAGAGGGGGTCATTTATTAAGTCTGGCGTTTTCTGCACCGGACTTAAAAATGTCCCCGCAGCTCCGACAGTACGGAGATTTATGTAGAGGCGGACTGTATCTACATAAATCCTGTGCGGGCGAATTCTCGCGCCAGGAAACCTACACCAGCTCAGAGCTGGAGTAGGTTTCCTGGCTATTTTTTTGCGAATCAAATGATGAATAGAGCGGACTCTAAGTCCGCGCCCCCCGTTCTGCCCCCTCCACCCTGCTGGTGTACCAGGCGGAAAGTTCACAGATGCTAATATTTTATTCGCAAAACAGCCGTTTGCGAATAAATTTATTCGCATCTGGCCCCTTTCCACCGAAAAATACGCAATTTTTGCTTGATAAATGTCCCCCAATGTGTGAACCCAGACTAAGGCATCACACACAACTGTATTATGACTCTGCATACCACTCAGTTGTGTAAAGCCACAATACGGTGCCCTACTATACCAGATTTGATTTCTGTTAGATTGTATATGAAATGTACAATGCTGCATCTGGATTAACAAGTACGTCTTTACCATAAACATATGACCCTAACCCCTTTACTTTTCAGTCACTTTTGGCATTAAAGGCCGAGCCCTATTTTTTAAATTTGACCAGTCTCATTTTTGTTGCTAATAACTTTGTGAAACTTAAACATATCCAAGTGATAACAGCGTAGACTATAGATACAGTAATGGGGGATGGGGGAGACTATCAGGTACAGCAGTAGGAGACAGGGTAGACTATCAGATACAGCAACATGGGACAGGGGTGACTAATATGTACAGCAACAGGGGACTGGGGGCAGTATTAGGTACAGCAACAGCAGTCAGGGGTGACTATTAGGTACAGTAACAGGGTCGGGTGACTATTAGGTACAGAAACAGGGGACAGAGGGCACTATTAGGTACAGCAACAGGGGACAGAGAGCAGTATTAGGTACAACAGGGGTCGGGGTGACTGTTAGGTACAGCAACAGGGGACAGAGAGCAGTATTAGGTACAACAACAGGGGTCGGGCTGGCTGTTAGGTACAGCAACAGAGGTCAGGGGTAACGATTACAATAACAGGGGAGATTCTCAGGGTAGAAAGGGGTTAATTTGTGTGTTGTACGTGCTTGTGCTCACTTTGCTTACCACTCTTCTCTTCCGGCTTTGAACTCCCACACACAAAACGGCACACATAAAACGGTGGAGATCAGAAATGGGAGAGATGTCAGAATCCAGCCCCTCCTGTCATTTCAGGCAGTGTGGCGTCCAGGCGTGCAGGTCCAGCGATACTAGATTGCAGGGGTGATCACTCTCCACTTTATCTTAAGCTGTTTGCCGTGACCCGGCAGTCCCAACTATCCAGGGGCATAGCTAATGACTCCTGGGCCCTGCGGGCCCCTCCTTGTGGCGGGCCGGATCGCAGGGGCGACCGCTGCGGCCGTGGTAGTTACGCCACTGCAACTATCTTCCACCATACGTTATTGTCTTGTATTTACACTACCATCTACTAACACAGACTTCTAGATAAAAGTGTCACCACTGAAACGTCACAATTATGAACTGTGATTTCTTGTTGCCTGAAGAGCACTTGCATCTGAAAACAAAAGTCTCCATTCTCCTGTCTGGTGCACAGGTGTATCTCCCATATACCAAGAAGCACTGGTACTGAGTTACCCACTCTGCATATAACACTTTGCAGGGGCCCTGGCAGTGGAGGGGTTAATGATAACACTCCACGTGTCTCAAACCTGCAAACAAATGGAGTTTCCTCTGCCAAAGGTGGTCAAAGCTGGCAGGGTAAATAATTAACGAGTCATAGGGGCTTAATGCAGCCTGCCAGCCTTCGCTACAGTACATAGTATTTTATATGCTCCGATCTGACTATTCTGCATCTTTGTCTTGGCATCAGTCACGTACTCAACTTGTGCCCAGTGCTGCCACAGCGTAATATTCAAGAGGCTTTCCCTTGCATCAGTGCACAGTGGAAACCTGCATTAACAAACAGCGGAGGTAACAGAATTAATACGGTATATTATGTTTTTTGCTTAGGGTATACGGATATAGAGTGCAAGGACTCTGGCTGTGTGGCACCCGGGCCCCTTTAGTATGGCATAATCAGTTAAAACACAAGGGCAATATCAATTTCCACACACTGAAAACCACAAGCGTTCATGCCGAGGCAGAGATCTGGGATGTGCTCACTTTTCTGGGATTAGTGAAGTGCAATAGTCAGGATTTCCTGATTTACACTTTCTTTTCCCACTACTTTTCAAAGCTCTTCTCCATTTTTCCTTGGCATATTCCGAGAGGGATTTCTGCTTAGAAACGCATTGTGCCTATGTTTATGCTAAGCTTTAAAAAAGCCAACTACATTTAAGTAATTCATGAGGTAAGTGAGTATTTATGCAAATGGGGTCAATATATATTCTCCAGCATAATACATTACATAAATATGAATACAAAATGCTCATTTATGAGGTAAATACAGGTAATGAAATCCATAAATTATGCCTAATAATACAGAGCGCAGATCTTCAAAGGCACCAAGGCTTTAACTTTACTCGTCAAGACATTTAAAATAGGCAATCAATTAATTTGGCTTCAATTATCATACAGGTTATTTGGCTTAGAATTTAGGGATGCCTAATGATCAGTCTTTACTTCAGACCTGTTACCCAGAGTCCTTTGCGGTCTATTTATCTTGCGTCATAAATCAGCAGTGAGATAAAATGTGGGAACATTGCGATTGTGGGTTCAATAGTACACCGATCACTGTTTAAGTATTTTCTCATTACGGCTGTCCGCTTCACAGCTTTGGTCTAATCTCTCAGTGCAGAGCAATATTCTACAATGAGGAACTGATGTAGCAGAGCCGAGTTCATCAATTCCGTATGGTGATATCATCTGTGGTTTTGCCGGTTTTCTTGCCAAAGATGTGGCTACGCAGGATTAAATGAAATATTCAGCTCTGCTACATCTGCACAGTAAACGTAAAACAGAGACAGAAGAGGGTGAGCACAGCCTGACACAGTAGTATGTGCCATTCAAGGCTGGGTCATGTTGCCACAGCGTCACATTTCCATGCTGTCCGGCGTTGTCAGAGGAGCTGTCCTCTTTACAGCTTTGGGCTCTCGGGTCAGGGCAATATTTCACATTGAGCTACAGATTTAACAATGCTGAGCTTGTTAGCTGGTGCAGCTCATGGTGATATGATGATATACTACCTCTTATTACTACATCATTAAAAAGTACACCGATGATGTAGCTACACAGGATTAAATAACAAAAACAATTCAGCTCTGCTACTCCTGCAAAGCACAATATGCTCTCACAGTTTTCCTTCTCAAGGGTCAATGTATAGTTTGATACCCCCTTGCTGGCAGTACAACCTGCAGCAGCATCCAGTAGTACTTGTGGATAAAGTAATATAAGAAAAAGCCAGCTTACCCTCTATGCTATTGCTTCCTAGCTCGGACTCTCACTCCAACAGGTGCCGCGAGATACATCCAACAAAACTTTGAGTCCAGCTTCCGGCAAATAGTTGCAAAAGTAGGTTTATTAGAACCTTCGTCCCCGTACACACACTGCAGCCTGCTCCCAACAAGACGCGTCTTGTTGGGAGCAGGCTGCAGTGTGTGTACGGGGACGAAGGTTCTAATAAACCTACTTTTGCAACTATTTGCCGGAAGCTGGACTCAAAGTTTTGTTGGATGTACTTGTGGATACACTAGTAGTATTTAACTCTCAATGTCAAATAAAAATAAAAAAAACTGTAAAAGTACTGTGTTTCTCTGAAAGACCTACCCCAAAAATAATACCTACCTTCATTTTGCAGGCTTTTTGGAGTTGGCTTGAAATATAAGTCCTACTCCAAAATAAGCCTTTGTTACAGTAAGCTGACCAGATCCCTAAAACTGGTTGGAGGAGCATCAGCCAATAAGTGTAAGACTTCTTATGCTCCGCCCACATCTGCTCCACACAAGCTGCAGGGAAGGCAGGAGTGGTAAGAAGGTGCCCAGTAGGGGGACACTGAATATGGGGGACAGAGGGTACTACAGGGGCCAACTAAAGAGGAGGAGAGCGGTATAAAGTATGGGGACTACCTGCAGAGGGGGGATGTATACAGTATGGGGGAACAACTACAGATGGGGGAGGGAGTTACACTATATTATATATTATAAAAATGCAGTGTGAACCCAGCCTTATTTTAACATCCACTACAAAAGCTATAGTGGAAGCAGAGGTGGAAGCCCCATTCAGTGACCTAGTCATAAAAAAGCCACAGGTTCTAGGAAAGAGAATAGCAGCATTATATGTACAGGGTGGAGAGCCATAGAGCTACATAGAGCTAACTCACTGTACAAATGTCCAGTGAAATGTTACATTGTATACTTTTTCACTACAAAGTAGTGTAGTCACATACAATGGAGTATATATTGCTGTCATCCATTAAGTGTTGAGCTAGGTCACAGCAGTCGCTTGGGTGGGGTTAATAGTGAATGTGCCAAGAACATGCCAACAAGCTGCTGTGCCGCCAGTAGGGTATTTAGAGAGAGACAGCTAGGGTGGTGTAGTGAATCCATGCCTCAGGAGAAGGAAAGCCTCTGTATTGCTCTTGCCCAGGTTTAGCCCAAGAGCCTCAAGCCAAACATTAGCAACTTCTAGAAATTGATATCAGTGTAATAAAAATTGAGATTTCAATCACGATTATCACCTATAGGAATATAAAGAAGAAATATCAATGAATTATAAGTAGAACAAGAATAGTAAATAAATACAAATAAGACAAAATAAAAAAACATAGAATTGGTTTTCTAGATGGTATATACATTGCAATGTTTGCCACATTTCCTTTTAGCAAATGAGTCCAGGGAGTCAAATTGTCAGATAGATCCATCCAGTGTTGCTGTCTGAGCATCTGTGCTTGACCTCGTGGGAGACTGCTTGCCTTTTAGTGCAATGAGTTGAAGATTTCTCAATCATGAGTGTTGTGTGCCAGAGATGGTTATTCTGTTAATGGTTGTATACATTGTAATTAATGACATTTGCCTTTCTCCCCAGTTAGTTAAATAAGATGTCTCCAGAGCAGGTCTCCATGGCTCAGCTCTTTACACCAGGGAGGCAGAATACAAAGACTTTCACAATACAGTTGGCAATTAAAGTGCACCCAATGCTTGTTCTCATTAATGCAGACAATGCACAAAGATGAGGGTGGGATTGGGTTATGGTAAGGGATAACATAATAAACTATAGACATTTTACTTTGCTAATAAAAAAAAAAGATCTGTTTAACCTTAAAGGCCTCAGTATTGGGCCTAGTTATAGTGTTGTAGGGAATCTTCTTGGTGGTAACAATAATTATATGCTGGTGGAATTTAAGGGGAAGCATAGCTAACATAATTCAAACTCTTTACCAATTGTTAACATATTTTCGGACAAGTAACTTGTCCCACAGTACCCCAAAAATGTTAGTGTTTCCCAACTCCTTGGTTTCATTGGATCTGTGTCAGGGCTTTCTCAGAAGACATTGGCATCATGAGTGGTCACTTTTACAGTAGGAGTGTCTTCAATCTGCTCAGAGATGCTCGGCATAAAGGCCTTACCTACCTCAACACCAGTATTCTTTGAGGTAAAAATGAGATTTTAGAGGGGGCTTTATTTCAACCCATAAAAAACTCCAATAATATTACGTTCTTCTTAGTGGTGTACATAACAGATAGATGACACTATAGCTAAATTCAAAACTGGCCCCCACGATGATGCCTGATTATGCCTGGGAATAGCGACGGCAGTGAGAGTGAACGAGGAGCAAATAAGCGCTCCTCTCAGTTGATCCGTGGAATAGGGCCTTTATTCTATGACTCTTAAGCCCTTTTTCCTCCATTATGTTTGCTAACAGTGCAGTTCCTCTAGAGAGTGGAGTCCTACACAAGTTGTCACCATCCAGTAGCAAAGAAGATTGATGACAACAGAGCTGGGCCCCCTCTCATTCAAAGCACCTCATTGCAGCTCTCCTATGCTTACCTTCACTAATAATATCTTCTACACATGGACAATTGCCAATGTTATCCGCAGAAATGTTTATATGACCCCCCATTACTCTATGTGTGGTTCTGTGCGGTGAACAGAGCCGCCTAGGCAGGGCTTCACAGCAATGGGCCAGGGAAGAGGGGGCCCAAATGCCATGAAGCCCCACCTAGGTGACACTGTCCGCCGATGAAAGGAAGTGATGAAAGGAAGTGATTTATATATAGGGGGTGGGGGGGTGACAGTATCACTTTAAGATAGAAAGATAAATAGATAGATAGATAGACAGATAGAAAGATAGATCGATCTATAGAAGATAGACAGACAGATAGATAGATAGATAGACAGACAGACAGATAGATATATCTGTACAACTCTACAGAATATGTTAGTGCTGTATATTACTCTTATTTCACAGTTCCAATACATCACCTCCGTAACACTAAAGAGTGCATCTAAGACCTTGCTCACATGTTATCTATCTCCATTTGTCGCCATTTAAGATCTATTTATCTTTTCAATGTGTCCTCTGCTATGGGATTATCTGAAATGATGTGGGGAAAGTAGAACATCACCGATACCTAGAAATACTTTTACATTTGTAAATGCTCATTGTGACAAATCCTTGTTTGCAACTAATTGTTATGTACAAAGGTAAATGGACTGGCTATTTCCGCTGATAAATGCTTTTATGTACAGTATAAACTGCTTAGCCAGCATTTTATTGTGAAAACATATATTGTAAATTACATCATTTGTTTGGACTGATCTACTTTGTATACTTTTTTTTAAATTCTATGATTTATTATCTTTTAGCTGTTTCCTTAAATTAAATACAGTGGAAAATAATTTGGTAAACAAACAAATAAACAAGCAATAAACACACAGACAGAATAACTAAAATGGGTAAAGAAAAAAATAATCACCGCATCTTTTTGGAAAAAGAGAGAAATACATTTAAACATCGTGCATGATTAAAAATAGATTTGTTTTAAATCTGTCCTGTAAATGGAGAGTAAGATCCGGCAAGATTCAATCCTGTTAATACTGTAGATTGTGTGGGATATCTCAGCACAGTAGTAAGAGTAGAACGTCTCCATTTGAGTGGGTATTCAATAATTCATTTACTGGTTAGGATAACCCAAAACATCAATACGTTCTCTACCCACTCCAGTTCCTTCCTCATTCCCCAGGAGGAATAAATATTCACAGCTTAAAGACACTGTCCTACCTATTAACATCCCCCATTACAGGCCTCACTATCAGGGTCCCTATTTGTTCGGAGGCCATCCTGCGGGACAGCAATCCATTTAAGCCGAGGTCACCATTAAACCACTAGTCATTTTCCTAAAACTCACTAAATTATTCTAGGAAATTTGACATCAGAAACCTCGCAGGTAGAACTGACAGATCTTGTTAAGGCAGAGAGTGTGACGACGGAAACCTCAAGATAAGGAGGGAGGATGAATTGAGCCTGAGTCATAAAAAAATGCAAATTGATATATTGAAGAAGTCACAAGTGCATTTCTGAGGGTGCTTTTAAGGTGCTTTTAGCTGCATCTGGTTTTTGTTAGGATACAATTAGGATTAGTGTTTTTACTTCAGTAAATACATCTTCAGGCTCAAGTGCAATTTAGAATGTTCTACATGAAATGGGTAATTTAAATGTATGTTGTACCAGGGTAGGATTTTCATGCAATCATCAGTGGATATTTCTCTCTTGACTGCACACAAATTGAAGGTTAAATGTGGCTTTTAAATATGGAACGGTTTTCCGAAACCAAAGAGCTAAAGAAGGTTTATACTGCAATGGCTGATCAGATGGAAAGTGTGCAGAAGGGGTTAAACTTGCTCTACCTACAGATTGCTATATGTGTTTTTAAAGAAAGTCTAAAGCATATCTTGATGGGAGGGCAATCAGGGTTATAGTAGTTTGTAGGACTCTGGAGGAAAGCACAGAAATGTCTACTGAGGTATGAAAGATCTGATGTGGTCTAAACCATAACGCTGTGGAGAATGATGATCATCAGTCAGCGACCGTTGCTTCTTCATATGGTGGTGTTAAATTCATCTGTTAAATGCCGTTAAATACATACCATATTATGACTCCATAGAGTTTTTTTGAGCCATTATACAGCAGCTATAGAAGTCTATGGGCCCCACCATACCTCTGTATGGCTATGTTCACACAATGTCAAAAATAGAGTAAAGGTGGCTGATTTTGATATTTTTTTTTAAAGTTTGTTTTTGCTGCGATTTAACTGACTGCAATGGTAATGAATTTAAGTCAATGGGAAAACGGACATCCAAGGCACACAATGCATTGAATAACGGACGTTTTTACCACAAACGTCAAAATAATGATTATCATTATTATTTTTGGACGTCTTTTGCAAACAGTGGACGTTTTTTCTTAGTTGTTCACAAACAGTTTTTCTTTTGTCATCGTTCTTTCTCCATTTTTACTATTAAATTCAATGGACTTTTCAAATAAGCTGCACCCAAAGGCCAATTAGTAACCCCAAACTAAAATAATGTACAAACACCAGTTATTGCACTAAGGGGAGGCCAGGCTGCTAAATGACGTCCGTCATTTTAGACTCAAAATAACGGACGTCATTTTAAACGGAGCTGAAAAAAACGTTATGTGAACATAACCTATGTATCCAAACAGTGACAGGTTCCTAACAGTTTTGAGCCCCCTCCCCCAGACACAAAATTCTAGTTATGTGTCCTGCAGCACCTAGAATCTAGAAACACAGGCTTGTGTGTTTATTATTACAGCCCCTACCTTATATACAGTATAATGCTTTGGAGCTCTGTGGGTAGCTTCATGATTTGACCATAATGCCGACCTATACAGTGTGAACACATACATGCTAATGGTCCAATCATAATCACAGTTACCACGTTTGGGCCATTTTCTGCATGTATACATTTACTGTATGTAGCAGATATATGAATGGCAATTTTGACAGATTGTGTGTGTATTTGCAACATGAATGGTCAAATCGCATTGTGAATCTACCACAATAAAAGTTGGTATAGTATTGTGATTCTTGGTGCTTCTTTTTTTTTTTTCTGCAGTTTTTTTTTATTGTCTTGTCCACTGGCATTGGTTGCAATTGGCAGTCCACAGCTTAATATAGTCTAGTGCAAAGATCTTCAAACTATTGTTCCAGGGGAATTACCTGGAGTTTCTGGGCCACAATGCAAAATCTGAAAAATACCCCCATGTTATTTATAATCCTAGCGGCTTCTCATGTTTATGATGACCCTCCAGGCAACAGAATTGGGTGTGACTGCTACGTCTTCACCCCTGTATCGCTCTCCAGCTGTAAGCAAACTATAAGTCCCACATAACCCTGACAGGCACAGTGGGAGTTGTAGTTTCACAACAGCTGAAGAGCCACAGGTTGCAGAGCAATGGCCTAGTCAATATCTAAATGTCTATAAGACGATTGACTAATCTCTAATGTCTATGGGCATCTTACAGTATTCCCTTGGGAGCTCATTCCGATGGGAGCTCTAATTTCCAGCCTAGTTCCAGAGCAGTAAGAGCAGTGCTGTTATACTGGCAGGGGGATGGGCAGACTGGATATAAATAGGAAAGTGTGCAGGGAGAGAGAGCAATGTACAAGAAGTAAGTTTAATATATGACTAAATGACAGAAGTTAGGTTTCTCAGAATTACTTCTCAGATAAACAACTTTATTGCAGGGCACTTAATCTTACTTACCAGCGACATCTCATTTATTACAGAATTACAAGTAACTTTAATGCAATTGATATTGCCATTAATTCACCTCCAAATCATCGGTGGCAGCTCTAAAGCAGTGGAGCCTATTATTTTCATAACACAATGTATATGGGGCCTAGCGGAAAAGGGACACACAGTATCTACCGGCAGGGCAGGGGTTGGAGTCTATTCTATCTCTGGTGTCTAAGAGGTCTATATGGCACATGGAAGGCCCTCTGGAATGGGGGTTAATGCTGGGAATTGTGTATCATAAAAAAATTGAATGTACATACTCGCCATAGTTCCAATTTTGCCTGTACTCAAGCCGTGGGGTTCTAAAAAATTTGCCCTAAAAAGGGGCATTTAGGAGTGGTGGCATTTTCAAAAAATTTTTGTGTGTGTTACTAGGGAATCCAGGAGGAGGGTTTAATGTCCTGATTTTATTGTAAACATGGGAAAATATGCATATTATGTAACTTCCTAATATATAGCGATGCAAGGAAAAGAGGGCTGCTTCATACTGTTTGTTCTGTAGGACCACCACACAAAATATGACATACTGTTAAGGCAGTCTGGATTATATCTATAGCACAGCAGGTACAACCATTGTGAACAACACTAACAGATCACTAACATACATATTAGGTTCCACTGATGCTGAATTAAAGAAATATTCCAATAGGGGTGCACTTATGAACAACAGAGTATGCTAGGCTAGATCTTCCACTGATGCCATACTGACAGATTCTTCCTCTGACTTCTTGGCCCTGCAGGAAATGCCCACTTAGCAGGTGGTGATCAGCAGCGATTGGGGGCCATCACAGCAGCAGCTGCAGGGAATCAGGACAGGTGAGTATGCTTTCTTTTTTACTTTATAAATCCTGGCTAGAATACTTCTTTAAAGCAAATGTACCACTTTGCTATGTAAACATTTTTTTACATGGCCTGGTTGGCTTGACTGGTTTCTTCATATGCAAATAGGGATGCTTTATGCACTAAAGGCGGACCCGGCACCTTCAGTGTACTGATATCCCCTCCCCTCGGTGAGACACCTTCTTAAGAATCAAGTCTGGCTGTGCCACTGAGGGAAGGGGATATTGGTGTACTGGGGGCCCTGGGACCGCCTCCAGTACATAGAGAAACTGATTTGCTTATGAAGAAAATGGGGCAGATGGGGCGGCGATTTGAAAAAGGGACGGCACCACAATACTGGTGCCGACCAAATCATGTTAAAAAAATATATATATTTATGTAGTAAAGATGTAAATTCCCTTTAAAGGGGTTATCCAGCGCTACAAAAACGTGGCTACTTCCCCCCCCCCCCCTCTCATGTCTCCAGTTCAGGTGCGGTTTGCAATTAAAGCGACTCTGTACCGACAATCTGACCCCACCAGACCACTTGTACCTTCGGATAGCTGCTTTTAATCCAAGATCTGTCCTGCGGTCTGCTTGGCAGGTGATGTAGTTATTGTCCTAAAAAACAACTTTTAAACTTGCACCCCGTGCCAAACGGGAGTATCTGTGCCCTAACTTTGCACCACCCCTCCGTCTTCATCATTAGGAATGCCACTGAAACATTTTCTCCATGCTGAACATTGCACAGGTCCTTAACGATCCAGCCCATGTGCTGGGCTAAACAGGTGGGGAATAGGAGGCAATAAGCCTGGAGCATTCCTAATAATGAAGAGGGTGGGGAGGAGGGATGGGCTGCAAGTTTAAAAGTTGTTTTTTAGGACAATAACTTCATTACCTGCCGAACGGACCCCAGGACAGATCTTGGATTAAAAGCAGCTATCCGAAGGTACAAGGTTGGCAGATTGTGGGTACAGAGTCCCTTTAAGCTTTTAAGCTCCATTTACTTCAATGGAACTGAGCAGCAAAACCCCACCCAAGCTGGAGAAAAGAGAGGGTAAAAAAGTGATCATGTTTTTGTAGCGCTGGATAACCCCTTTAACTCTATCTCTTACCCTATACTCTCTTACTCAAAGCATCATGAAGGCAAATCATATGCAGCACTGTGCTCTCCAACATAAGACTGTGATATTATGGAATTTTCTACATGGAGGGATGAACCCTTCTCTGAGAATGAAAAAAAAAAAAACATGGTAATTACACAATATTGCATGTGATCCATGTGCTTATAATATAACCGTGGCAGCCTGGGAGCTGTATTGCATCTGCCTGGTATTGGGTTGTCCCAGACATCATGCAGTCATTTCTAGTCACTGAGTGGTCACTGTGAGCGGTGATGCTACTGCTGCTTCTATGTCTGACCCTGGGGTGACAATCATATGACCCATACAGTATCCGCTATGTCACACCAGGGATGAGAGAGAAATGTAATATAATGTTTATTTATCATTTGGGCAAAAAATTAAAATCTGCCATTTATAATGGTTTTATATTTACATGAGAATGCTAAGAAAGCTGGGTGCTGGTCAATATGGCCGCCACAGCTCCATGAGATTCCTAGAAGGACCTAGGAAAGCTGAGTGAGGACTCCAGTAAGAACATCAGAGGTCAGGGGTTATCATCAAGATCCTAGGACTAATCATTGCTGGGGTCTCATGTTTTGGATCCTGAGCATAGGGATCTAGAAAATACATTACAGCCATTAATTCTCACCCATATGTCCCATAGACCTCAGTTTATAGTTACCGCACATGCTCAGGCAACTCTGCAGTGGGAAGGAGAGACTTGAACCCCCCCCCCCCCCTTTCATGGACATAATAGGGGTCCCAGCAAACCCTCTGCAATAGCATGTTTCAGTGTAAAAGCATGAGTGCTCTAAATACTAGAGAACCCATCCTGAGAAGGCCGAAGCACAGCTCCCTCTATACGACTAGCTGCCCCCAAATCCCACAGTACATTGTGCTTGTCTCACAGACACTACTGAAACGAGCTGCTTTACAAGTGGAGTCTGGAAAGAGATCAAATTATCCCACCAATGGCCAATAGGTGGCACTGTGGAGTTTCAAAAAAGGCAGTAAAGTCATTTTTCCTTCTTTTTAGTCCTCACGTCCGCTTTGTAAATCAGAACATCAGCAGCAAACCAAACACACAGAATGTGATCAAGTGAAGGGATAAATGAAAGGGCCGAAGCTGTACGGACAGTCAGTACCTGGGAAATAAACAGCACATTTAACCCCTCATTTACCAGACACCCACCTCTATTAAATCTCAGCATTACAAAAAAAAAAAAAAAAAAAAAGATAAGATATGTAATATGGAAAATTAATACTAATGTACTATATTTACTATATTGTTTATGAATGATATTCACGTGTTTCATTAATGTCATGACAGGAAATTCAGTGTTAACCTTTGACAACTGACTATTGACTACTGTATTGATTGCTACCAACAAAAAGCAATATATTGCAATTTTCAGTAAAGAAAACATTTAGTGACATAAGGAAGGTCAATCCACAATCCTTTATAGTATTAATGCAGCCTGGTTTTGCATACATGTGTATAATGCTAATTATAAAAGATATAGATAATGTTAACACATGTTTATCACCAGAGGCACTCCTGTTATGTCTGCTCATAGTAATAGTAATGTATGTCTGTAATGTCTGTATAGTAATAGTAATAATGCAACTAACCATACAGACAGATGTCAGGCAGGTAAGCGGGCATAAAGAAGCTAAGGCAGAAAGATATAGATACATAGAAAGACAGACAGATGGTAGGTAGATGGATAGATAGATAGATAGATAGATAGATAGATAGATAGATAGATAGATAGATAGATAGATAATAGATAGATAATAGATAGATAATAAATAAATAAATAAATAAATAGATAGATAGATAGATAATAAATAGATAATAAATAAATAAATAGATAGATAGATAGATAGATAGATAATAGAAGATAGATAAATAGATAATAAATAAATAGATTGATAGATAGATAGATAGATAGATAGATAGATAGATAGATAGATAGAAGAGATAATAGATAGATGATGGATAAATAGATATTAGGTAGGTGAGTAGGAAATGAGAAAGAGGTTGTTAGATGGTAGGTAGATAGATAGGTACACATATAGATATTAGGCAGATATAAATAAATGGGAGGATAGATAGATAGATAGATAGATAGATAGATAGATAGATC
This sequence comes from Dendropsophus ebraccatus, assembly GCF_027789765.1. Lineage (NCBI taxonomy): Eukaryota > Metazoa > Chordata > Amphibia > Anura > Hylidae > Dendropsophus > Dendropsophus ebraccatus. Next base: position 68,520,486 of record NC_091457.1, read on the forward strand.
GATAGGAGATAGATGATAGATGGATAGATAGATAGATAGATAGATAGATAGATAGATAGATAGGAGATAGATAGATAGATAGATAGATAGATAGATAGATAGATAGATAGATAGATGCAGCAGAGGTGGATGTGTAATTCATCTACCTGAAGGTGCTTCTTTCTACATTGCAATAAAAGTTTCAATGTTAAACTTTCCTCAGTATCTGGAGTGCTGCTCTTTAATTGTGAATAGATGATGATGATGATGATGATGATGATGATGATGATGATGATGATGATGATGATGAAGATAGAGGTGGGTTTGTAACAGGGCTATATGAGGGTGCATGATTTTTGCCATGTGATAAAACCCACAAGTAAACCCCAGTGTACCTTACCAGGAGTTGTGTGCCAAGTGACAACCTCAGCACTGCTACTCCTGTATATCTCCTACATTATATTATATTACAGCTTGGAGTGTTGTGTGAGTTCTCCTGTTTCCTCATGGACTGGCTTCAGGAGGGGCCTTGTTGTGTACAGGAGGCTTCAGTTACTGTTTCTTGTCACGATTAAGTACAAAATAGTTAACTTAAATGTGAAAGTGCAAAGGGCACAGAGCTCTAGCAAGATTGATCAAGTTACAGTGTGGAAGAGTGCAGAGAGGGACAGGGAGGCTGCAATGGCCAGTGCTGGAGCAGCCGGGCCCCTCACACTGTGCACAGGCCTAAGGAGGGGCCCTATAGCTGTATACTGGCCCCTACACTGCCCCCACACTGCCAACAGGGATCACTATACACATTATATACACAGGGCTGCAGGAAAGGGTCAGAATCAGCTCTCTATACTATGAGAGAGAGAGAGAGAGAGAGAGAGAGAGAGAGAGAGAGAGAGAGAGAGAGAGAGAGAGAGAGATGATAGATAGTGAGATAGATAGATAATAGGAGATAGATGGATAGATAGATTACGAGATATATAGATAGATAGATAGATAGATAGATAGATAGATAGATAGATAGATAGATACTGTAGATAGATAGATAGATAGATAGATAGATAGATAGATAGATAGATAGATAGATAGATTAGGAGATAGATAGATAGATAGATAGATAGATAGATAGATAGATAGATAGATAGATTAGGAGCTAGATAGATAGATAGATTAGGAGATAGATAGATAGATAGATAGATAGATAGATAGATAGATAGATAGATAGATAGATAGATAGATAGGAGATAGATAGATAGATAGATAGATAGATAGATAGATAGATAGATAGATAGATTAGGAGATAGATAGATAGATAGATAGATAGATAGATAGATAGATAGATAGATAGGAGATAGATAGATAGATAGATAGATAGATAGGAGATAGATAGGAGATAGATAGATAGATAGATAGATAGATAGATAGATAGATAGATAGGAGATAGATAGATAGATAGATAGATAGGAGATAGATAGATAGATAGATAGATAGATAGATAGATAGATAGATAAATTATACATGCATACACTGGTAGGATGCAGCAGAGTTAGTGATTGGTACAGCTTGCCGGCCAATCAGATCAGTTATACAAGGAATCACATAAGAGACAGGTTAGGATCTGGCTGTGGTGTGTGGACTGCACCTAGTTCATGTGTCTATAGATGTAGCAGAGCTGACTGTGTCCTGTGTAGCCATAACCCTGTATAAGCGCCCACACTGCACATACACTGCACATACATCCCACATACATCCCAGGCTGTGGCAGTTGAGCCCAGTTCACACCCGGCGTGCAGCAGTGTACACGGCCGATGTTGTGACAGTCCCGGCGGCTGGAGGACGGCTGCGTGCCCCGCAGGATCTCGCTAGGACCAGAAAGCACCGGCAGCCCCACATCCAGCACCGGCAGTCCCCACATCCAGCACCGGCAGTCCCCACATCCAGCACCGGCAGTCCCCACATCCAGCACCGGCAGCCCCACATCCAGCACCGGCAGCCCCACATCCAGCACCGGCAGCCCCCACATCCAGCACCGGCAGCTGTCTCTCCCCACCCCCGTCTGCTCAGAAGTTACAGTTGTTGCTGGGAGCGGAAGAGTTAACACATCTGTTCCACACAGGATTAACCCTTTCACTGCAGCAGGTAGAATAAGATAGTTGTGTGCAGAACGCCGAGTCTAACTCCCTGGCAGCCAAGTGGTTAAATGAGAGCGTATAAAGTGACAGTCCTTGTAGAGAGAGACGTGATGCTGCGGAGGGCACCACAAAGAGTTAAGCCAGGTTAGCCCCAGCTGACAGTCAGCTGATCCGGCCGTGATTGACAGCCCCTCCTTCCACTTCTTTTCTGAAAGTTTATATACTATTATGCTAATGAGGCCTGGGGATCCGCGCTCCCATTGGCCCGCCGTCCCCCGTCCATTCGCCATTGGGCCGGTGACGTCAGAGCAGCTATAAAACTCAGCAATGCTTTTAAAGTGAATGATCGTGTAAAATCCCGGTCGGTGTGTGAGAGCGGCGCTGCCCTCCTGCTCCCTTCTCTGAGGCTGCTGCTCTCCGCTCAGCCCTGCTGGGACTTCTTTGCAAAACTTTGAAGATGAAGTGTTAAGCGGCGCTCCAACTTGTCCTGTGCCTAGAAGAAGAAGAAGAGGCTGCAGCGCTGGTGCGGCGGGGCCACTGCCGGGGATGCCCGTGTGCGCCAGGATTAGCGCCAGGGTGCAGTGATCGGCGCAAAGTCGGCGCAACCTTTTCCGAGCGCAATTTGGGGGCAAAGCAAGCAAGCTGGCTCACCCAGTGGTGCCAGTGCCCAGCCAGAGCAGCCTGGTGTCCCCTCTGCAGCCCTTGTGGAGGACTGTGCCCAGCAGCAGCGGCGGCGGCGGCGGCAGGAGGATGGCATCAGAGCTGGCAATGAGCTCGTCCGACCTGCCCACCAGTCCCCTGGCCATGGAATATGTTAATGACTTCGATCTGATGAAGTTTGAAGTGAAAAAGGAACCGGTGGAGACCGATCGCATCATCAGCCAGTGCGGACGCCTGATCGCCGGGGGATCGCTGTCTTCCACCCCGATGAGCACGCCCTGCAGCTCGGTGCCCCCCTCCCCGAGTTTCTCAGCCCCCAGCCCCAGCTCCGGGAGTGACCAGAAGAGCCACCTGGAAGACTATTACTGGATGACCGGCTATCCCCAGCAGATCAACCCGGAGGCGCTGGGGTTCAGCCCGGAGGACGCTGTAGAAGCCCTGATCAGCAGCAGCAGCACCCAACACCCGCACCAGCAGCAGCAGCACCCGCAGCAGCACCCGCAACAGCAGCAACTCCAGGGCTACGATGGCTTTGCCCGGGGGCAGCAGTATGCATCCTCGGCTGGGATGCCCGGGGAAGACATGGGCTCTGCAGCTGCCGTGGTGTCTGCAGTCATAGCTGCTGCAGCAGGGGGTGCCCACCACCACCATCACCACCACCACCATCCTGGAGGAGCAGCCGGGGTGCAGCCTGCGGGAGGAGGAGGAGGAGGTGGAGGAGGCGGCGGAGGAGGAAGCAGCAGCTCCCCAGCTTCTTCTTCATCGTCAGTGGTCGGGGGTCTGCACCAGCCGCCCCACCATCATCACCACCACCACCACCTGCACTTTGAGGATCGCTTCTCCGATGAACAGCTGGTCACCATGTCGGTGAGGGAGCTGAACCGGCAGCTCCGGGGGGTGAGCAAGGAGGAGGTGATCCGGCTGAAGCAGAAGAGGAGGACCCTGAAGAACAGGGGTTATGCACAGTCGTGCAGGTTCAAGAGGGTGCAGCAGAGGCATGTCCTGGAGTCCGAGAAGAACCAGCTGCTGCAGCAGGTGGAGCACCTCAAGCAGGAGATCTCCAGGCTGCTGCGGGAGAGGGACGCCTACAAGGAGAAGTACGAGAAGCTGCTGGGAAGTGGCTTCAGGGAAAACGGCTCCACCAACAGTGACAACCCTTCCTCTCCGGAGTACTTCATGTAAGTGACAGCTCTTCTCTGCTCTCCTCCAAACTTGGGCCACTAGGCAGGGGTCCCATCCACTTACACAGCACCCCCTCTAATTCCACACTGCAGCTGGGATTGGGACCACTCATGCTACACCTGGGGACTTTCACATGGGATCACCACTACATTTGGGGCTCTTCTGTCACATTACACCTAGGGGTGACCTGGTGGCTTGGTGGTTAGGACTTGTCCCAGCAGATCCACCAGTTACATTATGCCTGACTTCTTATACCACACTAGTGAGCACACGCCTGACTTCTTATACCACACTAGTGAGCACACGCCTGACTTCTTATACCACACTAGTGAGCACATGCCTGACTTCTTATACCATTCTAGTGAGCACACGCCTGACTTCTTATACCGTACTAGTGAGCACACGCCTGACTTCTTATACCACACTAGTGAGCACACGCCTGACTTCTTATACCACACTAGTGAGCACATGCCTGACTTCTTATACCACACTAGTGAGCACACGCCTGACTTCTTATACCACACTAGTGAGCACATGCCTGACTTCTTATACCATACTAGTGAGCACACGCCTGACTTCTTATACCACACTAGTGAGCACATGGCAGCTTCCCAGACTGGATCTTGGCTCTTGGTAGTAAAAACTAGAACCAAGTCAAACTTCTTGACTTGTAGATGTATTGAGGACATGTCAGCTAACACCTAGCACATGGCTTGTTTGTAGGTGTACATGCCCCTTCCCAGACATAGCATTATTGTGTGACAGCATTAGATGTAAAGGCATGTCCACTAACCTGGGGTCACAGACCACCCCCATTCCTCGTAGAGTTCCTGACAGGGCATGATGCCACCCCATTCCCAACACTTCTTCTGTACCTGCTCTTTGTAACCTTTATGCCCTCCATGGAAGTGGCCAAGGGACAACCTCTTTATTTTCCTGTATTCTTCTAATCTATCCATGTGTGTTATACGGTTCTCCTCCCATCTGCTCTATCCACATGTCCTGGATGGGACATGTGTGGACTGCTGGAGAGTTCTTCTTTAGACGCTTGGCCATACATGGGGCCTTTCGATATGTTCAAACATCTAAAAATAAATTGTATATTCTTCCTACCTGGAAACCTTTACAATGCACGCTGCTGTCAACTTATAAATAACTCTATATGTTTAATAGACTTTAGTGACTGCTCCACAGATATCTAGGATCATACCTGGTCCTTCACACTGAACTGTATGAGGATGTAGTCACTATTAGCCAATCACCCCATGTATGGCCAATGTTATCTACCAACTTCTGCTGGTAAACTCCTTCTGTCCAAGATAGTCCCTCTCAGGTTCTTCTCCCTATACCCTTCCTTCCTATAATTTAGGAATAGCAGTCAATACTTTCACACTCTTTTACTCATTCATTTTCCATGTTCCACTGTGCATCCAAACTGTTTCCCAGCCGGCTTTCATTATGTATGTGCCCCATCATCTGTTTTTTAGCATGCAGAAAAGTTTCCCCATGCATTTGAGTATACAGCCCATTCTATTATGTCTTATATTTCTTTACTCCTTGGTGCACAAAGTGATATGGGGAAGTTACATGTCATTACTCCCAAGTTTAAGTGAGGGCTACACCTTGGTTTCCTCAGTATGGTAACCCTGGCGCCTATATATATATATATATATATATATATATATATATATATATAGTGTTATATTGCAGCATTATAGATATATAGTTTATGTAGTCGTCATAAAAGCTTGTGGGGTTGTTTGGAGTAATGTGATGTAACACTGGAGATAATGGAGCTTGCATGAACCTCTCTGTGATCACTTTGTTCCCCATGCTTGCCTTGCACCCATGTATGCCCTATGCACTCATATGAAGACTGCACTTTGAAATTTATCATCCACTTTACGCTTCCTATTTGTTTTGTTTTTAAGGTCATGAGTTTATGAGCTTGCTGTGTCAAAGCCAGAGAGAAAACAGAGAATTGTTGCCATCCCGAGTTCTTCATATGAGCTTGCAATAAATAAATAAAAAAAAGCAAAAAAAATGTGAATTTTTAGACTATCTCACAGAATTTTGAGAGTTGCTGAACTAAGACAAAAATATATAAGAGGAGATGATGATGATATAAAGCAACCTGCCAAAATGAAGCCTGCATCAAACTTCATATGACTTTATGGCCAAAAATGAATGAGACTGGCCCGCCATTAAAATCCCATACTCATCTCATGCATTACGCTTGCTGTTGTGTCTTGGCAACAAAGAACTGTAATTGTTATAAGACTTTATGGAAAAAGAGACATTATATTAATAAGAAGGCCCTGCATGCTGGACATGTACGGTATAATTATTATTTTTTTGTTTTGTTTTGTTTTTTGCTTGGAAAATGGACTTCTGGAAAATATGGCATGACATTCATTTTTTTATGTTCATCACTTTTTTGAGTTGCAAACAAAAAAGTGCAACCTAGTTCCCCTTTAAATAAAGCTAGCATCTGCTATAAAAAAAAACAGCTTTTCAAAAATATGCAAAACATCAATTTTATTATTTTATTCTTATTTGAATGCACTGATTGCTTTCCTTCCAAGATGACAGAATGGAATTTAGGTGGCAGAATTAAGGATGGTAAAGAGGAGAGATCTTCTAAAAGTAACTTGTCTTGGGACTAAATGCTGTGAGCTAATGACAGTTAAAAGCAATTTTATTTTGTAAAAAAGAAAGAAACAAAAATCACCCTTTTTGCATTTGGTTTCTATCAAATGTGGAATGCTATGGGTTTGTAGTACATATTGTTCCTTTATTTGTGTTTTGTTCTAGGTCCACTGCCCAGTTACAATGTATCCTACAGATTAGGGAATGTTGTAGACTCATTGGAACCAGATAGATCTGTTTTAGATATAGGACCTTTTTTGAATGACTGATGCACTAAGTTGCACTGAGATAGTTTTCATCGCATGTGCTTGCAACTTATATATAAGTTGGGTATATGTTAAACCCATGCTTTACCACTGACTGTATTAGAAAACCAAAGTATTAAAGGGGTAAGTACCCTTATGTATTTAAGGGGTATTTTCCATTAAAACTAAAAAAAAAAAAAAAAAAAAAGTAATTTTTTTTTAATTTATGTTATTTTTTTATTTTCTCAGAATTGAAGTATTTGGGACTGAATTGCACTAAGATATAACCTGCAAGCATATAATACAAATGCAAAACTGTTTAGAACGCTAATACAAAATGTATGCAGTTATAAACAAGGAGAAAACGGCATTACTGCACAGTTTTAAAACAATGCAGTTTTTTTTTTTTTTATTTACAGTATAATATTGTGGTGCAGAACTGGATTTTCTGTAGCTTCACAAATTCCACAAGTCTTAAAGGCAATAACCAGGAAAAAAAATGATTATTATTATTATTATTATTATCAGGGACTGATATGTCTTTTACAAATAGTTACCATAATAGATTTTAAATACGTGTCAGCTATTATGTTATTTTTTTTTTCCTATCTATATTTTGCTGTGCAAAATTGTTTTATATTTTGAGTTACTAACGACATGTGTTGTATTTTGTGCTCTGTCATTTCACTTCTATGGTCATATCAAAAGAAAAAAAAAAATAATCTACAATAATAAACTGCAGTTTTTGATTCTGTACGGGTCTTGGATGTATGTTTTCTGTTGGAGACTGGTTATAGATGGTATGTAGATGGAGAAACAAAGCTGTATTAACAATATCTAAGTGACTGGCTACCTAGAATGCGTTATACTTGTATTTTTTAATTTTTACAATTTTCTTTAAATATCCTCCTAGGCTCATTTGTGTCTTGCTATTCAGAAATGCTTTGCACGAGTCATTACCTGGCTACTGTCCTGACCTGGTCACAATACCATGGTGCTCCCTGTACTATCCAATCTATTTAGAATATTTTAAATTGAATTATTTTTAAGAATATGCTCTTGCGGGCCAGGCGCTTGGTGTCTCTGGTGTAGCTGACAATTGTGTTAGTGATAGAATATTCAGTGACAAACTCACAGCCACTAATTGCAATAGTAATTAGTGTCATGATCACCTATCAATCTCCTGATGTAGCAGATCTTACAGGAGAATCATTTGGACTCTACTATATAGAGAGGTGTGTGTATCAGGGTATGTGTATACATTATTTCTGGATATATATTTATATATATATATATATATATATATATATATGTGGTTCGTGTATAAGATCATTTTATATCATATCCCTAGAACGCCCTGTGTTTGTAAACCAGAGTAGCCATGGTCCCGAAATGATCCCAGAGCCAATGCCCTTTGACATTTGACCCTTTGTAGTAGACCGTTGTTTGGATAATGATTACAGATCCATATTCTAGTTAATTTAGGTTCATATTCTAGTACATCTTTAGTCGGAGGATAAACTGAGATTGAGAAAATTGAGAATTTAATTCCATATTGTATTTTGAAGCATTCTGGCCTGTTTAGCCTGGGGTGGCAAGGGTTAAATGTTAGAGTGTAGCTTTCTCTGTTCCTGATCCCTTCAAATTCAGATGTCCACACTCTGGAGCACATGAATGGGTAACGTAGGTAGTGGTGACATCAAATAATGACAGTGTTAACCCCCTAGTTACCGCAGCTGAACCAGTGGAATGAAAGTAATAAATGTATTGTGTCTTATATGTAGATTCTTGATGTTGAATGTAAACTGTGATCGAGTATCCTCCACTGCTACTTCATAAGTCCCTGCAGTTGTTTCAGATCTTCTTTCTCTAGTTGATCTTACTTTTTAACCCTATAATGCTTTTTTTTTTTTTTTTAATGGGCAAAATATATGCACGGGTGCTTTGCGTGTACAAGTTTATACGAATATATAGGTGTATATAGTATAGAGATGGTTGAATCTGTTATGGTACACACAGAGCATATGGTAAATTCAGTATTATAATATTTCATTGTTATTGAGGGTTCTGATTGTAGACTAACCCTTGAATATATGAACATACATAAGGAATCTTAATGCAACATCAATGTTTGCTTACCTAGAATGAACCTGTTCAGTGTCCTTAAAGCATGCGGCGCCCAGCAAGTTATATGGACTATAATACATAGTAGAAGAGGTGCATATAATAATAATTTTGCAAAGGACTTTAGAAAGTCATTACAACACATAGGATGCAGACCCAAAGGGTTAACAGACAACAAATTCTGCTCTGCTCCATCTGCATATGTTATGAAATCCTTATGGATTTTTGCTATAGTTCTCAATCACACGTTGCTGCTCGGTGACGTCCCAGCAGAGGACATGTCTTCAATGACAAAAGGGAGATGCTTAGTGTCCTGCACATAGGTAATGATACACCCAATTACGATCTGCATATCCATACGGCAGGCAGATATGGAATCGATATGTTATTGTGTATTACGTTGTAAATATCCTAACACATTTACCGCCTTCTGAATTGTCACCTTGCCATTGTAGGTGTCCTAAGCTGAGGAGCGTAGAACGCTGTGGAATGCTTTATTGTCACCTGTTATTAAACCCCTATCTGTGATAGACACTAATTACATTTCACAGTTTTTCTAGCAAGCAATTAATATGTGACCCTTCCGGAAGGTATGAAATCATTTAACTGTTTCCTGCTGTGTAGTAACAATGGGGTGGCTGCAGTGTCTCCCTAGGGCCTTGTATTAGGGTTATATGTACAGGCAGCAGACTCCAAATCAGTCCATTCATGTGGATGCAGTGGTTGTAGGGAACGCATGGATGTGGGAAGGGAACATTTCGGCAGTGTGAATATACCCTTAGGGTTCCAGCAATGAATGTAGACAGCATTTACATTGCTCTTCTGATCAGGCAGGTGTAACAACAAGTTACATTCACATGCACACTCACATATATAGATATACATATTGGTTTAACATAAACACAAGCACGCCTTTTGAAAATATCCCGCAAGACATCTGTTACTTACCACAGTATTTTGTCTGCAGCGTTTTAGCCTTTGATGTCAAATCATTCATAATATTTGAGAAATATATCCTTGAACGCAAATGCAGTATCAGATATTCCCCGCTTCCTGTACTGAGTTAGTAAATTATGTATAGGGTACATTAGAATTATCTTTTCAAACGCCACAGATTGCTATCCTCTAAGTAAAGCCTGATTTGAAAGGAAATCCTTTTAGCTATTTTTGATTTAAAAAAAAAAAAATTCTCTTATAAGACAACTTTAAAGTTAATTTTAACTCCTATTAAGCAACACCTGCAGAGAAGGCCTGGAGAGCATCCAAGTGTATGCCACAGAAATAACATTTCTTATTTATTTTGTGCAAATAGACATATTTCTGAACACCACGCAGCTGTTGGAAAACAGTTTCACACATTAAAGTGAAAAAATAAAATAAAATAAAAAAAGGAACAATTTTTTTCTCTTGTAACTTTTTTTACCTAAAGCAGAAAAAGAAATCTGACTGTTACCATGATCCAGCAGAATATTTTCTGTGAATACTTATATGTGAGAATATATTCATATGTGTATATATATAAATAGATAAAGATATATGTATATATATATATATATATATATATATATATATATAAAATTTTATTTTTTGGGAGCAATTTTTTATCTAATTTTTTATTTATTTATTTTCCCACTTTATGTAATAATAATATTTGTGACTTATCTGTACAAGCTACGAAACACTACAAAGTTTGTATTTGTTGCTTTACAAAATATTTTCTTTCCCATAAAATGAAATACGTCTTTAGATAATAAGAGATGAACTAATATGACGAACGATACGTTGGCTTTTATTGATGTTGCTGCTTAAATATTTTCCAATATAAAGCTGTTAATAGGAGTCGTAAATTAATTCAGTATTTATATACAGGGAAGTATCTGGCAAGCTCTCCACGATCCAGAGATTAATATTAGCCAGATGACATGGAACGTGCAGAAAGATATGTAGCTGCCGAATCAGCCAGTCAGGTTGTTTAATGCTTCACTCAATACAAAAATCACTCTGCTCCTTTGTCTGGTGCACATATAGGTATAGCAGTTTCCCGTTTTGCTTATAATTACTCTTATAAATCCATTAGAAAAATTGATAAGGAAAAAGATGCAGCGACGCAGCGACGGCCTCTGATAAGGAGCACTTATTTACATAACTTACATTCTATGGTCGGCCTAGAGAGCGTGATTTACAACAAGTGCTCCTCTTATCGAATGTAAATAATAGCTGGTGTTAGATCATAGCGGAGCATAATATGAATACCTACACTCAGGCAAAGCATTATCTACAATGTTATAGTAAAAATGCATCCACATTGTACTTAAAGTGCGAAACCAACATTACAAAAAACCATGTAATGCGGCCCGTTGGTTAATATAACAAACTGGAGCATTTCTGAATTATTATTAACATTACCTATCTTTCTATGTCGTTTTTATTTTATACCACTACCGTATACTAAGGACCATTTCTTGAGAACGCATAATGATTCATTACTCGGTTTTGTCCGAACAATCGCTAGGTCATAACATTTATGTAAGTCAATGTTAATATGTGTTTCTTATTTTATTTGCTTATTTTTTTTTTATTTGTATTGTTTTATATTTTGAATACACCGTATCACATTTTGTCCCAAAAACCCTGAATCAAGGCATTGGGGCTCCCTGCTGTGGCGGTCTACACAATGGCTGGGCCATGGGCACCCTTAAACTTCCTATATCGAGTCTACAGTTTAACTGGAAGAATCAGAAACTAGGAACATACATTATCCCTCTGCTTCTGCCTGTGCCAAGTGTCCATAGTATTATCCTTTGCCAGTTCATGCCTTTATACAAGTAATTGGTGAAATATTTTATTGTCGAAATATTTACTTTGTATATTGGGTATATCCCATGATACTGTGTCCTAGAAACCCAGAGTCAGATGAGGAGGTTAGGGTATGCCCTTGTGCTGGCCTACACCATAGATGGGCGAAAGGTTCAAAGTTTGCATTGGACCTTAATAAAGACTCGAAGAATCAGAAACTATGAATTAATAGTCTCCCTTTGCTTTTGTAAGTGTATATCAAGTATCCATAGCACAAGCTTTTTAATGGATTACTCATTGATTTACTTTGAGAAGAGTGCTGCCATGTTTAAACCGGACTTGTAATATTGTATAGAGTTTTTTTTATGATGATTATTTTATTAATTATATAGGCTTTATGGCTAAACACTGATGCAGTTATAACCTCCCTTATGTTTCCCTCCAAAGAAAATACATAAGCAAATGTAATAGAGATGTAGCAGAGCTAAGTGTGTTATTCAACACACTGTATAATTGAGTAAATATCATGTGACCTCACAATATTCCAAATTACCATTCTACATAGGTCCGCATATAAATCAATTTATAGAGTTAAATAGAAAAAAAAAATATATATATATATATATATATATATATATACATTTTGTATTACCTTTTTAGTTCTTTTTAATGTTTTCTTCAAGACACTTTGAGTGAGTAGTTATCCCATTAGTATGATTTTGATCTTAAAAGGAAATGGGGGTTAACGTTGCACCCTGGCATTAGGCCTAGACTATACCTATGAGAGGGACCACATAGCTCTATCTTAATCAGTAAATCACATTTCCTTTAAGTCTATGGTTGTTGACATTGTACTGGTGTATGCATATATATCCCCTCTTTTTCCACTGCAGATGAGTTAAGTTTCAGTGCTTGAAAATGCATGTGAGTTCTATAGCAAAAGAAAAAAATGCAATACGGGACAATATGGAGTAGGGGGGGGGGGGGGGTCATGGCTGTAGATATAGGGGAGAAAGGCTAATTTACAGTAAACTGGACGTAAGCAGAATTTAACACATAATGAGATTTTCAGCAGGCAGGGCTACAAGGTGTTTTCCCCTGTTTAAAAATTCAATACACTTTCTTTGGATTATATCCTCACTGTCAGGCTGGCAGTTTTAGTAGGCTTGGCAAGGTCATGCTGTCACACACTAAAGAGCACATATGTTTCTTGATAATTATTCATCTGCAGACAACTTTCTCTTATAATTTGGGAAGGAGAAGCAGCATTTTACCCCTGTTCCCTTGCTTAAAGGTGGAACTGTGTATTTTTTTTTTAGCTACCATTTTAACTATACCTGCAATAACCTTTTTACTTTGCATTATATATCCTTGTAAAATTTAATTGCACTGATGTTTTATGTATAGGGTGGATAGCTGGAGCACATTAGTTCTTTAACAGGAAATTTACTTTTATTGTCATGTGATCATAAAAGTAACAGAGAAGGTTACCGCACATTCATTTTATTTTATTTTATTATTTAGAATTGTATTACTTCTGTTCTTAAAAAGGAATAAAAAAAAAGACAAAACAAAAACATACAGGTAATCCCCCTCCTCCAATCCATATAACACGTTAATATAAAAATCCATATAACACAAATACACAGTGAAATAAGTAGAATGGCTAGACTAGATTACCATACTTTTTTTTCCTCGTAATTTTTTTGCTGTTAAATTTTATTATGTTAAAAAGTATGTTGGTATACAATATGAAGTGTATTAACCTTTTATTGTTAATGTCTTTGCAGGCCTGTAATCATATTTAGTTCTTAAGACATGTTAGACTACTAGACCCAGTGAAAGTGAAAGGCCATAATAATTTTATTTTTCTATATTTATTTATACTTTTTTATACTGTGTAAATTAGTGATTTCCCTTTTACTTTTATCAGCAATAATAGCTCATTCATGAAATAAAAATATAGACATATAGACAGCATTGGTGGCTGGACATGTTTAATTAACTTGGCTTTAGGTTATTGTGTGGACGTATACATGAACCAAATTTATTCTTGTAAAGTTTGCATATTCAAGATATAAAAGAGCTTGGACAGGTAACTCTGTCCCAGGTATGGATGGAGCTGATAATTATCAAACATACATTTTTTTTTATTAAGATAAACCATGATTTATATCTCAAAACAATATTTTCTAATTTATTCTTCACTGTAGTAATAGGTTGTCTCCTTGCGTCCAGCATAAGAATCCCAATGACAAAAGTAGTATGGGTACATCAAGTGGACTGAGTAGATGTGTTACTGAAATTTCCACCACAGAAAATTATTTTCATTCATCTCAATGGGGTTGTTTTTCTGCAAGGCTATGTTCACACAATGGGACTTCGCAGCTGTCATTCCCAACGGCCGTCAAAAAGACGTCCGTTTTTTTGCTAATGTCGGCCCTTTATAATGATCATGATCATTATAGACAGCCACCATTGCCGAATAATGGACGTCTTTCTCACGGCTGACGGCAGTGACGGATGCAGAATCTTCTCGTGTGAACATAGCCTGAGACAGCTGCAGAGATGTCTGCAACTACATCCTGCATGTGATCTGACCTTTGAAGGTCATTAATGTAGATAACTAAAAAAAAAAAAAAAAATAGAAGTAAGATTCTACATTTTTGATCTTTTCTTTCTTCATGATTATTAGTATTTTTATGAAAAGCCTTTCTTTCAAAAAGTCTTTTTTTTTATATGGAACATGTCTTCATTGCGAGCCTGCCTCTTGCTGCACTTATGATGACAATTGTGTTCAGTATTTTGCTTTTGAGTGTTTCTATTGTGATTTACCACTAACAAAAAATAACCGCAGAGTATAAAATCCCTTCAGTCTGACACTCAATTTGCTGTCGCAGATGAAAAGCTAGAATGTCTATAAAACTCTTCCAATCCAATAATCTGGAAATATGTGTATTTAGATTATTGGAATTAATATTTTCTGATCCCATTGATGATACCATATTTTATCTCTGCCTTTCTACAAACAAATAGGTTAGCTGCTCTTATGACCAGATGCATATACCTATGGGGGAGGGCTAGAATTTTATAAGCAGTGTCTTATACTGTAACTCGGACCACCCTTTAAGGTAAAGATGAGGGAATCTTTAAAAAATTGTCTCTTGATTTATTCTCCTAAATGCAAAATACTGTGATGCTCTGCAATTCTCAAACTGTGTCTGCCATCTCTGTCGATGTGTTTCCTATGAGATTTGCAAGTCAGCCCCTAAGTAGCACATCCATAGGTCCCTAATGAATGCTACGTATTACAGTTACACCTAGTCTAGAGGTAGCAATGTCATTCAGCTGAGGCATAAACCTGGATGTTCTCACGTTTAACCCTTGAATTCTTGTTGCCTTGAAGGCCTCACTGGCAGCAAAGGCACATCATAAAATGAGGAGAGAGGTGTATGATGACTTCTTAATTAAATGCCTGATGCTGACTAGCCTTGGTTGGGGAATAGCTACTCTCATGAGGAACGTTGCAAGGAAATAACATCTTCCAGAGAGTGTAAGCGTGTTTGGATAGGATGGTAAGGTAATCGTCTCTATTCAGTCTTTCACACCACCTATTTGCTTTTCTCCCCCTAAAGGCCTGTAATCTGATTCAGTATATAATGAAGTTGCTGTATTGTAAAACCATGCAGTATCTAGCCAAGATTGAGTTGATGCAAGAATATCTCAGGATCAGGATGCTTGAAAGAATGTGAGGAAGATAGTGAAGACATCTGGAACATTCCACACTAGCAGCTCCATAGAGTTAACATTTGAAATTTAAAGGGGGTGTCCACTTTGAACTAATCTAATCATAGATGGATAGACTGGTGGGATACCCAGTAAAGTTGAGTGTTGCTGCACTGCTTTCACTGGGGAAATAAAAACATTACATAGCCCCCATTGACATCAGCAGGCTATTCATTTAATGCATTGAAATGCTAGGTCCTTCAGAGTGAGGCTATGTAAAAAAAAAAAATATATAAATAAAAATCAGATTCCACCTTTTATTTTTCAAACAATCTGTGAGGAATGAAAGGTGGAATCTGATTAACTGCTAGGGGCAACTAAGACAATTCTACTTCACACCAGTTTGATGAATTTTTCTCTATGTGAACATAGCTTGAGAGTGTTTTTTGTAGTGACTATCATAATGAGAATCCTGAAGACTCCCACCTGTTGGGTTTTCAAAACTCTTGTAAGCCCTTAAAAAAGTGATATCTATTGTTCAGTGACAACGAGGGGTGTTTGGCCTGATTGCTCATTACCTTGCCATAGAGGACGCCATACATTTACTCTGAAGTAGTCAAACGCACCAACTTCACTAGGACCGGCCAACTGGAGTGTATAGGGATCATATAGAGAGATGAAGCTGACATTGTGAGTTCAACTTTCCAACACTTTTCTCAGAGAGATAAGCCATTGCCAGGGCTATTAGACAGCAGAATACTGATACTCTCTTCAACACTTAAATGTTCAGCAATTCTAAACATTAATGCATATGGGGAGATTGGAGGAGATATCTGTAGGCCAACAGCTATTGAAGATGTAGGGCCACCTTAAAGGGGTACTTTCTAATATATGCCTAGGGATAAGCAGCTTGAAAATAATAGAGTGCGCTTACCTCCCTTATTTCCAGTGCCGCCAGTATCGTATCAGTCCTTTCTGCTGCTTGGCAGCTTCTAGGACCGGGTGTCATGACATTGCACGCCCGCCAAGCCAATTTGTGGTTGCAGTGGTGTCCCATAGCAGGCGCCGCAGAAGTCAGGAAAGTAACTACACTTTATTATTTTCAAACGACCTATTCTAGGCATGTATTAAAAAAGGCTCCTGCCTTGAATACCATTACCTTTTAACGTGTACCTGCCACAGTGCAGTCTGTGAAACTTCATGCAAATGCAGCTGCCATTGCAAGTTTGGGTTACTGTGGAAACATCACGGATGTCAGTGAGTTACATTCTTAAGCCTAATTAGGCTATGTTTACACAACGTAAGTTCCATAGTAATCACGGCCGTTGTTGCAACGGCCGTGATTAGTACAGAACTTGCATTGTGCTGAAGACTGAGTTAATCCCGCCCAGATTGTATACACTTAGGGGGACATGTATGAAAAGGCGTAAATGCCTTTTTTAGACGCAGATGGGGTAGATCAGTGTAAAAATATTCGTAAATGGTATTTTTGCGAATATTTTTTTCGCATTTGTCCCATCTGCGCCACCTTCCCCAGTGGGGCGGAGAGGGGTCGTTACGGGTGCGCGGCCTCTGCGTGCGCTGCATTTATTATTTTTGTGGTGGAAAAATGATACTAAAGCCTATGCCAGCTCTGAGCGTAGCCAGCTCTGAGGATGGGCTCTGTGCCATCAGATTTATGTAGAGGCAATGTGCCTCTACATAAATCCCCTGAGCTCCGTAGCTGCAGGGACATTTGTAAGCCTGGCTTAAAAAGCACAGGACTTCATAAATGTCCCCCATAATATACACTCGGGCCGGGATCCCTAGCGGCACAGCGAGAAACTGACATGTCAGTTTTCTGCGGCCGCTATTCAATGAATAGCGGCTGCAGAAAAACCTGTCAGTGCAAACTATGGAGCGAGCGGCTCCGGCCGCATGCTCCATAGTGTGCAGTGGGGTGTTCTGATGCGGGCGCGCACGGATGCGCCCGCATCAGAACTCAGCGGTGCTAAACATTATCCGGCTTGGAGACCGGCTGGGTCACGGAACGGCCAATCTCTTGCAGCGTCTGAACATAGCCTTAAGTTGGAAAAGTGCTTCTGCTCATGACTTGCTAGTGCCTTCTGAACTTCTGTTGGTATCTGTAAGCACATAGTCTATGCTTTGACACATGGACCTAAAGTTTCTTTGGTCTTCTTCAGGATTATTTTCTAGTTGTAAAGTACAATAGCAAAGTACAGTAGATTCCTACTGGTTGGTGAGAATGGTGGTAGTCATTAACCAATGGTTTACTTCCTAACTTATGTTATTATAATACCCCCAGAAAATGCATTAATTGCAATAGTGGAAACATAAAAAAAAGAAAAAAGAAACATACATTTTTTGCAAGACAAAATCAGTCGGCACTGTCATGATTGGTCTACTGAGAGAGAGGATTTTCAGAACATCACAACATTGGTCAAATCAATGCTCAGCTTAGGAATTCGTAGATTCATAGGCTATAAAGATCCATTTTTTTCTATTTAAAAAGACGTCTGTTATTGCAGTGATTTAATTGGTTTCTATACAGTGCATTGAAGTCAGTGGGATCATGGACGTCCATTGCACATAGTGTATTAAATAACTGATATCTGCGCAGACGTCAAAATAATGATCATGACATTTATTTTTGGATGTCTTTTGCAAACACAGGACATTAATTTGTAGTTAGTCACTCACAGTTTTTCTTATTTCACTGTCCTTTTTACATTTTTACTATTAAATTAAATTTACTTTTCTATTAAAGACTCAGCCAAATGACAATTAGTCCACCTAAACTAGAATATTGTTCCGTTATTGCACTGACGGGCGGCCAAAAAGTGAAATGACGGATGTTATTTTTTCTTTTTCAATAACGGAGAGGAAAAAGCGTGGTGTGAACATAGCAATATACAGTCTTCAAACAAGAAAAAAAATTGCCGTACTTACTGGTCTTGAGACCATCAATTTGTCTTTATTCCATTGGCAAAATTCAGAACAAAACAGTTAAAAGCTGTGTTTTACCTCAGTGTTTTACCTCAGTGTTGTACCTGTTTGTACTGAATTTTGCTCATAGAATAAAAATGAATTAATGGTCTAAAGACCGGTGAGTGAGTGTGGCTATGTTTACACAACGTTTTTTCAGCTCTGTTTAAAATAACGTCTGTTATTTTGAATGTAAAATAATGGACGTCATTTAGTTGTCTGGCCTCCCCTTGCAATGACTGGTGTTGTGTTTGCATATTATACTAGTTTGGGGTTACTAATTGCCCTTTAGGTGTGGCTTAATTGAAAAGTCTATTGAATTTAATAGTAAAAAAGGAAAAAGAATAGTGGAAAAAGAAAAACTGTGTGTGAACAACTAATAAAAAACGTCCGCTGTTTGCAAAAGACATCCGAAAATAATGATCATGTCCATTATTTTGATGTCCTCTGTAAAAATGTCCATTATTCAATGCATTGTGTGCATTGGACACCCGTCTTCCCATTGACTTTAATGTATTACCATTGCAGTCAGTTAAATCGCTGCAGAAAAGGACGTTATTTTAAATATCAAAATCGGGTGCCTTTTCTTTCTAATTTTGACATTGTGTGAACATAGCCTGTAAGTATCCTGAGAACTGATTTTGGCCTCTACTACAGAAATTATTTGTATAGCTCAATAAGTTAAAATTCCAAACATTTACTGTAAAAAATATTCACTATTTTTATCCATGTTATGACATCATCAGTTTAACCGCTATTATACAGGTAGTATAGAAAGTATATGGATGAACTCAACAATACAATGTAAAGAGCTCTTTTTGTGATTCAAACATCCCTAGAGATATGTTATCACTAATAACTCTTTACAACCATCACAATACTTATTGTGGTGACAATAACCCTGTTATCAAATATTTTCCCGAACCTCCAGAAAATCGTTATTTTTTCACAGTTTTAAAAACTCTATTTTAGAGACCATAGAGGTCAGATGTATCGAGCAGATGTTAATCCAGATGTATAGGGCGGCCGAAACAGCTGGTCAACCAGCTCAGCTAACAACTGTTGACTACGAGATACACAATCTAGATAATGAAACCTCTGTTTTAGATGTAGGACATTTTTTTAGGCCAGAAAAGTTGAGATTTTTTGTTTTTCTTATGGAATAAACAACATGAATGATGTGTGAAGTGTTGAAACCTGACTGTCAGCTATGGACTTAGCTTATTTCATTCCTTGGTTGATTAGCTGAAACTATAAGTCAGTTTTTGTAGTAAAAATATTTCATTGTTATTATTTTGAATCATTAGTGTTAGGCCTGAGAATTTTTCTTTTCATTGTTATTTCATTAATTCATATATATTTTTATTTTATTTAGATATTTCAAACCTTACATAAATTTAGAGATACTGGCACTATTATTTATATAGACAAACATACGATACAAAAACATTTATATGGGATAATCCTCCCTACTTTCTATCTCCTTACACCTGTACTTATCTCTTTTCCCCCTCCACCCCTTTTCTCTCATTCTATCCTTCTCTCGCAACTATCTCTCCTTTTCTTCAGTTTCACTCTAATTTCTCGAATCCATCTTCTTCTTCCTGATATATACTGCCAATGATTACCTGCAACATATGTCAATGTAAAATTTTAGAGTAAAATTGCCCATGGCCTCATGTATAATAATGTATACTGTACATAATACATTTTTTAGGAAGCCTCTGTATGCAGTATCTGTACAATCTTAGGTAAACTCCTCAGGCCTCAGTTGAGTGGGCCTTTTCACATGTGCTAGGAGCTTTCCTTACCCATACACCAAATGGACACTGTAGGGTAAATTCAGCCTGTCTTTTCCCCTCACCTCTCTTTCCCTCCAATAATGCTCTCCCATTTCTTTCTCTATTTAGCCTTGCTCCCATCTCTCCCATCATTTTTGTCATTTCATCGTTCCTATCTTTCTATAAAATATTTTTATCTCTCTTTGGTCCTTGTACAGTACATACATCAAATGGGTTCATAGATTTCCATGGGCCAACCAATGGCAAAAGAGTGTCATATTGACAAAATCTGGGCAGGTATTTTTTGGAATATTATTGTTGTTTAGGTAAATGCAGCCGAACAATACAACCACTGGAAAAAAAATACTGTATAGACAAATATAAGTGTAACATTTTGAATTTTGCATGTATGGTTGCTTAAACACAGTATAAACAGTGCCTAAACTAAGTAGATGACTCCCCAAACCATAATTCCTGCTACTTGTTTACCCTTTTTCCATGATTTAGGGGAAAAGGATTGATAAACCAATACAAGAGTCTGTTATTACAGTGTTTTTTGAGAGGAAAAAAGTTATGCGTTCCAAGATTTTCTGATGTTCACAATATTGTTGGGATTAGAGCAGAATAAATGGATGAAGTAGATTTTTCTGGGACCCTTTGATGGCTTGAGGTCTAGCAAAGTGAAAGACAAACTGCAACTCTTTGTCAACCTAACAATTCCAGGAGTAAACTAGGATTTTTTTTGGACGCTATTCAGGTGTGAAAATTGAATCGCGTCTTTTTTTCCCTCCCTCATGAAACTGAATGCATTAATAACAGGATGGATTCATCCCTGCCATGAAAGTAGAGGTCATATTGAGGAAAATGACACCGAATGTCTAAAAATGTCATCTACTTTAAGAGATCCTGGGCACTGGGCCAAGAGTAGCATTTAAGGCAGCCCTGAACGTATGCTCCAAAAATAACACGCGCTAGGATCTGGAGAGAGGAAATCTTGAAGTGACACCTTAAGATAGAGCTAGATATCATTTGCAACCTATCGTTTGTCCATAAACATATTCATATGGCTTTAGTTTAATCAACCAGAGGTGTTGTGGTCTTAATCAAAATGCAGCTTAGGAAGGCGTACAGTACTCCCAACATGTAAGGCTTGTTCGACACTAATTGTGAGTGACACAAACTCCGACCATGAAAGATGAAGTGTCCGTAGCGCCTTTCTGATAAAGAATGACTAGCCCAGTAGTCCTTATGTAGACCCATACTATATAGTGGCTCTACCAGGTATAGGTAAATAGAGAGTACTGCAGGTGACAACTAGTCCTCAACCGTGCAGTGCGTATGGTTACAACTTCTGATCCTATTAAATATTTTGATGCAATGCGTTTCTATCTAATATCTTTTCTGTGTATATTAAATTATGTGTAGTAAATTAATTTGCATAATCTTATCTATCTGCAAGTAGCAGTGTTACAGTCTGAGCAGAGTCTGAGCAGAGTACAGTCATATGGTAACCAAACCATAACACATCATGAAAACAATATGAGTTATGAAGTTGTGTAAATTTAATCAGTCCCATGTCTGTATCTATCTCTGTACATCGAAAGTAGGATATCAAACTCAAGATATAGGAAAAGTAAAACTAATATCTATCTATCTATCTATCTATCTATCTATCTATCTATCTATCTATCTATCTATCATCTATCATCTATCTATCTATCTATCTATCTATCTATCGTATCTATCTGTCTAATTATCTATCTATCTGTCTAATTATCTATCTATCTATCTATCTAATTATCTATCTATCTATCTATCATCTATCTATCTATCTATCTATCTATCTGTCTATCCATCTATACACTTAGCTTGAAAATGGCTTGCGAGCTGAATCTTGTTCACATTGGTGAATGAATTACCATTTTTTTTTACAATATTTTAGCAGTTTTGTTTATCTCTCTATTTATTCCCTGTCTGTCTATAGTTATTATTGGTATTAGTATTCAAAAAATATAAATAATAACATTATTTTAATTAAAATTATTCTATTTATAATAAATGTATTATTCTCTAGTTGTTTTCTTGGCAATGTGTTTACTTTATGAGATTACTCAGCAAATATGATACGTAACACATTCGGAAACTGTCCCTCACGAAATCTTGTATAACACCAGAGCAGGCGGTGAAGCGGTTAATGTAGACTTATTCCATGCAGAGTGCGCTGTATAAATGTTTTATAATACAAGACAAGATACAATCAGTGTATTTAGTTGCTGTAAGTGTGAGATCTCTCTCTCTAAAGTTGTGAATATTCATGAACTCTTGTTTCTTTTGATATATCCGCTCGCCCAGGTACACTCGGGAATCCTCCACATCGGTGATGTGAAAATCGTTGATGCCTGAAGTTCAAAAGGTACGTGTTCACTTTACATTCTGAGCCTGGAAAGAGAAATATATAAGAAGGGCACCCGGTACATGTCTCTCAACAAATAGCTATTGAATGCACTAAAGTGTTAGACCAAGTGAAGGGTAGAAAAGGTTCACAAACAGGAAAACACGAGAGATGGAGGGAGGGGTGGGGGGCATAACTAAGACAAATATCAAGGGAAGATAGATATAGCAAAGTGCGCCTTATATGTATTTAGGCCCGTGTTTACAAGGGTGTTTTTATATTTTAAAATTTTAGGTTTTGATTTGGGGGGAAATGGAATATTAACAGATCTGGTGGTAGATTCTATTTATTTCTCAGGGATCCAAGTTTGGACATTAGTTTGTTTCCATCCAATTAAATCCATATAATCTGTGAACTGTAATGATAATCAGATGCTTTAGGTGGCAAGTTTTTAGCTTTTTGGAAATTTGCTAAAATAGCCACATGTGAACTTCTTATAATTTGTGCAATAAATAAGTGTACATCCAAGTCTACTGCGTTTATGGGAAATTAACCTTTTATCTTTATTTTAGTTATTATTTTGCATCTCTATAACTGTACACAAATAGCTTAGAAAAAGTGGTATAGACCTATAGGTGTTTATGATGAGGTGGAATAGCATATCGACAATGCCATTCTGTGCAGCGGAAAAGGGATGTGTTAGAAGGACACACGTTTGCCATATGCTGGGTGAATGGGGCCCTATGGATACATTCAGTGGATGTTTTGGGAGCTGTCCTGGTGCATATTTAAAAGAAAGGAAGGAGGGAGGGAGAAAGAGAAGAAAGGAATTCATTTTCTAAGTCGGGAAATCTTGAAGAAAAGTCTCTGTGAAATAATTAACCCAAATTTACCCTTTATTTACATATTTAAATTAATTAAACAAATTAAACCTGCCTATTACATATTCATTTTGGTGCAAAGGTTAATTTACATATATACCATAGCTGATTTTTTTTTTTATATGACTGTTTCTGTTTGGCATCATAGGTGTAAATGCAGTCTTATAGAGAGTAAAGTATATTATCATACAGATAGATAGATAGATAGATAGATAGTGATACTAGAGATGCCTTCCTGTCTGTTGATTTGTAGTTGTAAGTACTGTAAGAATAGAGTTATAATAACCAGATTTATCTGATACTATCATAATCTGACCCACATGCAATTTGTTATTTACCAATCATTTCTTTGGTTAATACTAAGGACTGTTGGCTCATAATAGTTAATTATGTTCTGATGTGAAATGACCTCTGTTAAAAAGGTTTAACTGTTCTGTAAAGATTATGGTTCACTTTATTTGGCATTATTGTACTAGATGTTTTTTTCTTCCTTACATAGTACACATAGGGATTTTTGACTGGGCATTGGTCTGGTTGTTTATGGGCTCACACACACACACACACACACACACGTAAGGGTACCTGTCACTAAAAAAAATTGTTGACATGGCCTAGGGTAATATCAGAAGTTTTTATTGGTCAAGATCTGAGTGTTCATACAAATCAGTAGAATGAGCAGAGAGAGCAGTATGCTACCACATGCTCCTCTCCCTACTCTGCAAGACCTGGATGGCCCCAAGTCACTTGACACAGAGTCGAGAGAGTTCAAACAGTCACACTTCTAAAGGGTTTCTGAATGAAAATACATTTTAATTACTTGTAATAGCTATCAAGACCTTTAAGTGTAACTCATAGATGTTTTCGTGTGTTTTTTGATATTTAAAACATGTACTTTTTAAAAATGGCTACAAATGCCTACAAAAAGTTGATGTATGTAGACTGTTCAGTAATATGCTATAGGCCTTAAATTGATGCCAACCTGCTGCATCAAAAATCCCATACATAGTGTGAACATAGCCATAGGCTAGGTTTACAAATATTACTTTGGTTAGTATTTAACCTTCGTTTTGGTCAGTATGAAAAAATTTATACCTCACACACCCTCACACATACCGACTCTCAGCGAAAATTTTGCTGCGAGTTTTACAGCGAGATCCGCTACGAGCTAAGGTCCTGGCAGGCCCCTGTGACTACATGCTCGCAGCGGTCTGAAATACAGCTGCAAGTATGTAATGCAGCCCCCCTTAACCCCTTCATCGGCTCCCGCTTGGCTGCCGCACTGTTTGTATAAATTACCTGTCTCCTTGCTGCACAGGGTCCCAGCTTCCCGCTTTCTTACCCAGCCAGGCTGCAGTGAGCAGCCTGGCCCTCACCATTAATGACAGACTGCAGCGATCGCACTGCAGCGTGTCATTAACCTCTTAAACGCCATGGCATTTAAGTTTAAGTGACAGGGGCAGTCCCCTGTCTTACCTTCCTTCATGCGGTCCGAATGGCTTTTTGCTTATTGAGTCTGCCACAGGCAGGCTCAATGAGCAGAACGCCTATAAAGCTGATCAATGCTATGCCTATAGCATAGCATTGTACAGTGTCTCCAATCTAAGTATTGCAGGTAAAAGTTCCCCAGGGGGACTTAAAATGTGTAGAAAAAAAAAGCTTTTATAAATACCCCAAAGCCCCTCCCTCAATAATAGTTAAAATCACCCCCCTTTCCCTTTATATAAATAAAACATATAAAAATAAATAAACATATTATATACCGTAGCGTGCGTAATTGTCTGATCTATTAAAATATAACAATCGCCATTGGTATATTTTAGAGGGAAACATTTTTTTTGTTACATTATATATTTATAAAAAATGTATTAAAAGTGCTCAAAACTTCAAAACGCTACACAAAAATGTATTAATAAAAATTAGAGATCATGCCAAAAAAAAATTAGAGATCATGCCAAAAAAAAATTAGAGATCATGCCAAAAATGACACCCCAAACAGCCCTGTAGGTGAAAAACTAAAACCATTATAGGCGTCACAATAGGCCCATTTTATTAATAATTAATTGCAAAAATAAAGGCTTTAATAAAAAAAATTATAACATTAACAACGGCCGTACTTTTACAGCGGTGGAACAATGCCTGTTGTTCTATAGGATCCCGGCCGGAGCGTACACACATCGTGTGCGCTCCGGACGGGATCCCATACGCCGCTGCAAACAACTGACATGTCAGTTTTCTGCGGCCGGAATTCAGTGAATTCCGGCCGCAGAAAGACCTGTCAGTTCACACAGTGAAGCGAGCGGCTCCGGCCACTTGCTTCACTGTGGGCTATGGAAAGCTCTGATGCGGGCGCTCGCTGAGCCGTTCCGTGACCCAGCCGGGGTTATGGAACGGCCGGTCTCTTACGTAGTGTGAACATAGCCTAAAGCTGCATATGGTTGTGTTTGGGCTGACCTATAGAATAATGGTATTTTAACGCTTTTACCATATAGTGCATTGCGTAGACACAGGAACCCCCCAAAAGTTACCATATTGCATTCTTTTTTTACGATTTCACCAATTTATATCTTCATAAATAATATTTTTGGGCTTCCATCTTACATGTTATGGTAGATTAAAAGATGCCGACAACAAAAAATTTTAAATTTGCGCGGTCCACTGGGTCATTTTGGGCTTGGTCCTCAAAGGGTTAATTCCAAAGGGACATTTGAATCATGCAGCATAGCAATGTTTTTGGACAGCAAGGCCCTTTATCTGGCTATGAGCTGCAGGTCTGTGTTTTGCCATGCCTGCTCCAAATATTTGCGGCATTGTCAACACCTCAGAGGATAAAATAGCAGATAGGATTGGCACTTCCACTGGTTAGCGTGGTGCTCGTAGCAGTGAGGTGTGGATGTAGGAAGCTCGGCACTCACTAATTCTTCTCATGTAATTAGACTTTTATCTCATCATCAGAAATAAACTTCACAGACAGACAGGACGCGTTTTAACTCCGTCCACTGCCTTCCTCAACTGTGATAATCCCACACAATGCAAGCCAGGTGATGACATCATTAGACTCACAGATGTGCATCTTTCAACCTTAAAGGAGTACTCCAGCGGGGGGGGCTATTTTAGGATCTGGCCGGGGAGGAGGTGGCTGAGAGAAAAGACGTCCACTCACCTCCCCGGATCCAATGGCAGGTCCCATATCGCGGTGCTTCGATCCCCGGTTCCCGGCCATTTCCTGGTGTCTGATGGGGGCTCGAGATGTGACATCTCTAGTCCACTCAGCCAGTCAGTGACAGAGGCGGGATCTGAGCGGACTTGAAATGGATCCCGCCTCTGTCACTGGCTGGCTTGAGCCCGCGTCAGACACCAGGAAGCAGCGGGGGACCGTAGCGCCGCGATACGGGATCCGCCGCTGGATCCGGGGAGGTGAGTGGACGTCTTTTCTCTCAGCCACCTCCTCCCCGGCCAGATCCCAAAATAGCCCCCCCCTGAGTACCCCTTTAAATAATAAGAACAAGAAAAGCAAAAGACAATGTCATAAATGTTCAAGAAGATCACAAAGCAAATAAATAATATCATTATTATGTCGCAGGGTATCTGCCCTTTTGTGAAAAATAAAATGAAAAATCAAATAAAATCATAATTATAAAATTATGAAATGAAAAACTCGTATTCACAATTTAACCCTCTAGATTCCAAAGCCCCAAAGTATGGATACATGTACTGGGAACTTTGGAACCTAAAGGATTCAATTGTCAATATGCCGATAGGGAGCTTCCTCAGTCAAACAGCAGAGTGATTTCTTTTATTTCATTTTTTTTTTTTTTTTCAGATCACAACTTAAAATGAGCAGTGGTGAAACAGATACCCTGCAACATAATTATGATATTGTTTATTTGCTTCAGGAAATAATTGAGCATTTATGTCTTTTGTAAAATTGATGATGTCATCACCTGGCGACCTATTGTTCTATATATGACTTGTATCGTGTGGGATTATCACAGTTGAGGAAGGCACTGAATGGGCCGAAACGCTTCCCGTCTGTCTTTAAAGAGGACCAATCACCTAAATGTAACTGTCCCTATTATGAAAGTATATCTCTCCCTAACTCTATTCATTAAGATACAGACTGCATTTGCAGTCTGTATCTTTATACTTTACCTGATCCTCTGTTCCCTGGCTGTTCCGGTGGGCGCCGCCATCTTGATGACGTCACTTGCGTTCCAGCGGTGCGTTCCAGCGTGACGTCATCAAGATGGCGCCGCCGCCGGAACAGCCAGGGAACAGAGAATCGGGTAAAGTATAAAGATACAGACTGCAAAGGCAGTCTGTATCTTCATAGATAGACTTTATGAAGATACAGACTGTATTTGCAGTCTGTATCTTTATACTTTACCTATCCTCTGCTTCAGTGCCGCATGGCCGGGCGCCGCCATCTTGATTACGGGCCTTGCGTTCCACCGCTGGAACGCAAGTGACGTAATCAAGATGGCGGCGCCGGCCTTGCTGCACCGAAGAAGAGGATAGGTAAAGTATAAAGATACAGACTGCAGAGGCAGTCTGTATCTTCATAAATAGATTAGAGAAGAGGGACTAGAAAATACACAGCGATCTTGCGCTGTATAGCGCGAGATCACTGTGTATTAACGGAGCGGCGGGCAAAGGATCATGGGAACCTTTCCTGCCGCTCTGCATGACGGGAGTTTCCTGTCTCGCGCCGGCTCTTTTGAAAAGAGCCGGCTCGAGACAGGAAAATAAAAAGTGAATAATTAAAAAACGTGACAATAAAAATAATGAATTATATTTACAAATGTTAATAAAATGATGATTTACATCTAATTAGGGAATAAAAATTTTTTAACTTTCGTCCATGATTGGTTCTCTTTAAAGTTTATTTGTGACGCTGAAATAAAAATCTAATTACATGAGAAGAACTTTTGAGTGCTGAGCTTTCTAAATTGTACCTCAGAAGATCAGGCATGTTAAAATCTAACATGCCTGATTCTTTGTTCTCCTAACATATGCCATCAGGGAAGATTCAGCAGACGTTACACAGCCATCCAAACCCACTGAAACTATCGGATTTGGTTCAGTTTCCTCCAATATTCATGGCCACCTTTACAGTGAAAAAAAAAACGAGACATATGAATTATCTAAGCTGATGCATAGAATTAGGGACAAAAAAACGTGAATGATACCTATAGACTAAACAAGAACATGGAGGACCAATAATTATGCCTATATATATATATATATATATATATAATGCTGTACAATAAAAAAAAATCTTGTATGTAAGACAGTCCATAAATGGTTAAAGGAAACTTCTAGTAACTAATCCTAGCCTCAAAGGGTTAAGGGACACGTCTAGTAAGTTCTTCTTTTTCAGTCACAGCGTTTTGTGTAGAATTTCTATTGGGAAAAAAAAAAAATCAAATTTCATCATTGGATGATTGACAGGTAAGGGAAAGCCGGCAATAAATGTCTGGTCAGACAACGAGATTCGGGAGGGAAATAGAAACTCCAGAATTGAAGGATATGTTTCTTTATCATCTGATATGTCTATACTGCAGGGTGCCGAGACTCACTGCTTCTTAGAATTATTAATGACCGTTATCCGTACTTGCATGTATATTGGTTTTGAATAATAGATGTTGGTGGCATGTAAAGACAGAACATGTAATTAAACAGTATAACATCTTACTTGGTATAATTGTGCTTGTGAGGATGACAGTGTGGATTAACACAGCAGCCATTGCAATGCTTCACAACACACCATCCAGTTCTTTGCCCTCTCCCAACTCCGTATTATTCATTCTTCACAAATTAGCAAGGAAGTTGGACCATGACCATGATGGAGTAGCAACAAGGGGTGCAGAGGTACTAAATTTATTCCTCATCTTCACACCTAAAATTCCATAATCAATCAATATGGCCTGAAGGGCAGTGCTTTCCTCTGATAATGTACGTGGTCTCGAATTCTTTAAATCTCATGTAATCAGTTTGGGTTACCATTTTTTCCTTAAAATATTGGTCAGGTTAATGTGATATAGAATTAATGAAAATGTGTGACTCAGTGAAGCTGTAAGGAGGGACCAACCATCCACTGTCTCCTCTATGTCTCAATGACCAAAACTGATATATGTGAAATATTGGCTATTATTATTACCAGTGAAAATCCTTTACTGGCATCGGCCTGGATCTGGACTTTCTTTCCTAAATCTTTTTTCAGGCAGTCTTTTTCTACTGTGGCCTAAAACTTAAGGTGACCTACTCAGCAGTGTGAAAACAATCCCAATGCAGGTGTTTAGAATGAATGGACTAAAACAATTAACTTTTTTTGAGTATCACAAGTAAGTCTTGTAAGTCTTTTAGACATTAGAGAACAGTCTGGCCACCCCATACACTTTATATTGTTACCTGACCTTTTTTCTACCTGTGAGATCCACAGTCAGTGGCGTAGCTACCATAGAGGCAGGGTAGGCAGTTGCTATGGGGCCCTTGCAGGAAGGGGGCCCAGGGGAGAAGGTAAGAGCATGTGTCCTTCTGCTTTACCCCTTATGTACTGCAGTGTGTAACAAGCAGAAGGCAGAGATCTCTGTTTCATTATATATATATATATATATATATATATATATATATATATATATATTTATATAGATATACACACACACACACACACACACACACACAGTGCTTTGTGTAGAAGAGAGGGGCCCCTTAAAATTTTTTGCTATGGGGCCCAGTGAATCCTAGCTACGCCTCTGTCCACAGCCATGCTGGGGGGAGGGAAGCATTGCCAAATGTTTTCCTAGTGGCTTCTACCAGCCATGGTCTGGTCCGACTTCCCTGTTTTTAAAATCGCTTTGGGTGAATAATGGAAAAAGCCCCCTAGGGCACAGTAATATTGTAGGAATATTTTTGTTTGGTATTTCCTTTTTCAGTGATTTCTTAGATAGATGTACTCTCTACTATATTTTTGTTGCCAGTATAATTGCCTGAAAGAAATGTAGACGGCTGTTCAGCCTTTTGACTCTATGTTTATTAAGGGTATAAACCCACACACCGTATACGCAGCAGATATGCAACAAATACGCAGCAGATTTGTTGGTACAGATTTGATGCTGTGTTCAGTTATTTAGATCTAATCTGCTGCGAGTTTGCTGCGAGTTTGCTGCGAGTTTGCTGCGTATCGCAGCAGTAAATACGCTGCATATACGGTGTGTGGGTTTATACCCTCAAAGCACAAATCGAGATGAAACACTTACTAAGAACATAAATCAATTGTATTCATACTGTTGATCAAATGAACACTTTCATCAAAATGTGCATGGGATATCTATCTATCGATAGTGGATGGAGACAAAAGAGTGACAATGATCTGTTGTAGTGACAACAGATATGGAGTAGTTAGGAGTGCTGATCATCTTGTAATTTCCACGTCATGCTAGTAGGTGAAATATCTGAAGATCTGTTTCTGGAAGTCCCATAGATTACGGATACAGGCTATGTTCACACAACATCAAAAATAGAGAAATGGCGGCCGATTTTCATATTTAAAATAACGTCCGTTTTTGCCGAGATTTAACTGACTGCAATGCAATGCAATGAAGTCAATGGGAAGACGGATGTCCAATGCGCACAGCGTATTGAATAACGGACGTTTTTGCCGCGGGCATCAAAATAATGAACATGATCATTATTTTCAGACGTCTTTTGCAAACAGCGGACGTTTTTTGTTTGTAGTTCACACACAGTTTTCCTTTTGTCACCGTTCTGTCTCCGTTTTTACTATTAAATTCAATGGACTTTTTAATTAAGCCACACCCAAAGTCCAATTAGTAATCCCAAACTAGAATAATGTACAAACACCAGTCATTGCACTAAGGGGAGGCCAGGCTGCTAAATGACGTCCGTTATTTTAGACTCAAAATGACGGATGTCATTTTAAACGGAGATTAACCTCTTAACGACAAAGGGCGTATAGGTACGCCCTATTGCCGGTAAGGGCGTTCAGAGCGGGGCCACACGGCGACCCCGCTCTGAACCGTGGCGGTCCCGGGTGCCGCTTGTAGCCCGGGACCGTAGGTATTAGCGGGCACGGTCCGATCGCCGTGCCCGCTAATACAGTAATCAGATGCAGCTGTCAAACATGACAGCTGCATCCGATTACCGGATCCAGCGTCTCCATGGTGTCTAGTGGCGGAGATCGCTCCTCCGGGATGTTATCCCGGAGGAGCGATTTCCTTTTATGAAGCCGGCCGGGGACCGCTCCAAGATGGCGCCGTCCCCGGCTCGGCACTCGTTTACTTCCGGCTGCAGCAGCCAGAAGTAAATGAGTGCCTATCTCATGGATCTCTGCAGCATATCTATGCTGCAGAGATCTCAATGAGAGATCAAAGTGTATATACTAGAAGTCCCCTAGGGGGGCTTCTAGTATATGTGTAAAAAAAAAAAATATAGTGTTGTTGTCAATAAAAAGCCCCCTCCCCTAATAAAAGTCTGAATCACCCCCCTTTTCCCAGGTTATAAATAAAAGTAAGCAAATAAATAAATAAACAAACATGTTTGCTATCGCCGCGTGCGTAATCGCCCGAACAATAATTAATCACATTCCTGATCTCGTACGGTGAACGGCGTAATCGCAAAAAAATCCCAAAGTGCAAAATTGCGCATTTTTGGTCGCATCAAATCCAGAAAAATTTTAATAAAAAGCGATCAAAAAGTCGTATATGCGCAATCAAGGTACCGATAGAAAGAACACATCATGGCGCAAAAAATGACACAGCCCCATAGACCAAAGGATAAAAGCGCTATAAGCATGGGAATGGAGCGGTTTTAAGTGACGTATATTTGTTGACAATGGTTTGAATTTTTTACAGGCAATCCGATACAATATAAGTTATACATGTTATATATCGTTTTAATCGTAACGACTTGAGGAACATGCATAACAAGTCAGTTTTACCCCAGGGTGTATGGCGTAAAAACACATTTCCCCCAAATAAACAAAATGCGTTTTTTTTTTTCAATTTCACCACACTTTGAATTTTTTTCTGGTTTCGCAGTATACTTTATGCAAAACTTCAGCCTGTCATTGCAAAGTACAATTAGTGACGCAAAAAATAAGGGCTCATGTGGGTTTCTAGGTGGAAAAATGCAAGTGCTATGGCCTTTGATGCACAAGGAGGAAAAAAAGAAAACGCAAAAATCGAAATTGGCTCTGTCCTTAAGGGGTTAAAATATGTTGTGTGAATTTAGCCACATACTGTAATTCTTAGAAGATCATCATTATTATTATTATTATTATTTTATCATTTTGTTTTGTATCTTTCCATAAGTTTAACCCCTTTCTGCCACCTCTATCTAGAAAGGACCAATTGTTTACCCTAATCTCTTGATTTATGAATAGAATCCAAAAATTGTAAAACTGATGGATGTTTTGTGACACTTAAAGGCAATGTGTCACCTAATTACCTAATATTTATTTTATTTTTACAGATTAGAGTCAAATACTAAAACTTGTTATTTTATTCTAATCTGTTTCTATTTTCTGACTGTAATTTTTTTTATTTCACTTATTGTACATTTTTATGGCTGTCATATTGCCTAGGCAAGACTCATGGACATAGATGATAATAGACAGGGTCTAGAGATGAATGTGAAACATTACTGAGTGTGCTCTGGGACTAGGGATGGTCCGAACCGAGTTCGGTTCGAGTTCGTACGAACCCGAACTCTTGGTAATGATTCCCGCTGTCTGCCCTCTCCGTGGAGAGGGTGGATACAGCGGGAGGACCGCCTGGAAAACTGGCGTTCCTCCCGCTGTATCCACCCGCTCCACAGAGCGGGCAGACAGAGGGAATCTGATGCCGAGCTTTTGGGTTCATACGAACCCGAACCTCGGCAGGTTCGGACCATCCCTATGTGGGACCTTTTGTAGAGGTCATTCCTCAGAGAGCTGCTATTATCTACTGGTGTCACATGGTGCTGTAATGCTGTACACTTTACAGCATTCTTCTCTTATCACTACAAACAGAACAGGAAGTCTCAGCTTAGTTTTAGCCCCAGTGGTGAGAATAAAAACTACAAGATATCGGAGGATAGAATAATATAGATAGAAAAATTTAAAATTAAAAAAAAAGGTACCAAAAGTTCTTAAAACGTATGTTTAACATAAAAATATTATTTTAAAAATAAGTCATTTTCTGATGACACATTCCTTTCAATCCAATGTGGAATCCCTATGGGTGCACATTGGGGACCTCAAGCAATCCATGTGTTACCAACCTCTGCGGATGGTTTGGGCCCATTTTTTTATACTGTAGATTTAATCATGATGACTGGAGCTTACTGTGATCCACTGCAGAAGACTGTAAAAGAGTGAAAAGTTTCAAATTAATATTCATCACTATTAAGTAGCCACAAGTTGTAATGAATATCCTTCTGGATGTGTACACTATTGTTACATTTTTACAAGCTTCTGATCGCTTTGATGATCAGCTATTAATTGCCTATCTTGAAGTTAGACCATCAGTCAATTTCCCCTTAAAAAAAACCTTTAAGGCCATATTCAGACATGGCAAAACAGCGACCATTCTGTTACAGGGCCATGTCACAGAATGGCTGCTGTCTGAGATGTTAACATCACTTCAGCTTAATTGGAATGTGGGCACATTAGGGTGTGCCCACACTCTAATTAGCCATAGCAGATAATGTAAAGTATGTCCGGGAGCCATACTTTACATTGTGTGGACAGTATATTTTGTGCAGCTGCTGTTCACTGAATAGAAATGGCAGTTTTGTGTGCGGCTGCATGGAATTCAGGCCGCAGTGTATACAGTATGTATACACTGCGGCTTAGATTCCATAGGGTTTAAAACGACAATGGCCATTGTTTAATCAAAGAATACATAGTGTGAACCTGGCCATTTTAAGACCCCCTCTGCCAGCCAAAGTGGAGACCTACTATTCATGGTGACTGATTCATTTAGAGGAGAAATTCGAGGCAGTCTAAAATTTCTCACAGTGATAACAGCCACTCGGTATTGGTTGCAGGAGCTGGGTTAGAGACGATCAGTTGATCACAGGAAAGGCTGTTGTTGGAGGGGGTTATCTTTTATTTCTATGACCAGTTCCTTAGAAGTACAATAATAATAAGTAGATGATAGCCAAGGTTACCCGTACAATAATAACACTGGTCGTATGGTAACGTCCCTGAAATAATGTCACAATAGTAACAACATTGAACCTTGGCAGGATTCCTGACCTAGTACAAGAACTACAAGTCTTAATTATAGTAAACTGGTAATATACATTTTATTTTGGCAAGTGACACGGCATTGTTTTTAAGATGGTATTGGAAACCTATCCTCAGAGACAGCAAAATATACCCATTGAAATGCTGAAATCCTCACAATAAATCAATGTCTGACATATAGACAAGTAAGAATGTAATAGAGAAAATAATCAAAGAATAAATGGAACTTTTATTGGCTGCACTTCAAAATCATCTTGAGTCACATATTTATTGCAGGATACATTGGGAATACAAACACAACGCTCTATCTCTTTTTCTTTCCTCTTTTCCCTCCCCCACCCTTCCCAAACGCATTTAGGAGGATTCCTTTTTATTATACGTTATGCTGTGATCAAGGCTACACATAGCCAAAATGCATCTAGCAAAAAACACTGTTTTTACACTTTTTGGATTTAGAAAATAAAGCATTCAAATTTTAAGGACTGGAGTGCTTGAAGAAGTTTTTATTTTGTTTTTAAAAAAAACACTGGCTTACTCCCTGGTTGTTTCCAGGTGAGTTCCCTGCACGCCTCCTTGGATCATTTCATCACGAAGGTTTAGTGACCAAATTCCCTGTTGTAATATCGGATAATTATGATTGATAGCGGAAAACAAACTTTTTTGATACAACACTATGTATAGCTGAGCTGAGGCTTGACAACCTAGAAACCTCAGCATGCTGGTGTCTGCAGTTCTACAATGGAAAAGTGCCACCATTTCCTTGTGACTGTGAAATTCCATAGCTTTGGCACACATTGATCCAGAAATCCCAGTAATCCAGCAAAGGCCAAAAACAGTTCAGCATCAGATCATTTTAACACTAAACTAAGAGTCCCTCTACAAGTCCTTACATGAACAACTATAGGTCTCCTATAGAGTGCAAGAATGTTTGCGTCATGACACCAATACATCGCTGTGCTGTAGCCTGGCTGGATACATTTTCTCTCAGCATATCACAGACCGGCTAAATTAAGCCTGTAATATAAAGGTCTAGTGCAGTGTAATACAGTAGTGTTCTAAGGATCACTAGAAAAGTCCCCTTGTGGGACAAAAAGTTGTGAAAAAAAGCACATAATATAAAAGGTAATAAAATAAATCCCCCCTTTCCGTTTCTACTTCTATATGAAACATAAAAAATTAAATAAATATACACATAGTAGGTATCGCCGCATCTGTTACGACCTGAAACATAACATTATTTTATCATTCATCCCGCAGTGAATAGTGAACGCAGCAAAACAAAAACAAAAAAACAACAATAAAGAACACGATTCCACTATTTTGTTAATTTTCCTCTCAAAAAAGGTAAAAAATTAAAAAGTCAAACATATTTCAAAATGATACCAATAAAATGTAGGACTCCCACAAAAAAATACACTCTCACATGTCGATGGAAAAATGAAAAGTTTATACCAATTGAAAGTTGACCATGGAAAAAAGAAAAAAATATTTGGGTATGAAGTCCTAGAATGTATGGTGGTGAAGAGATTAAAGGTATACATCATGTCCTCCTGTTCTGTTCTCTACTTTAGATTTTGTTCTTTAGAGCCCTATTACACATCCCAATTATTGCAGTAAGATAGTGATGATCTTCTAGCTCAGTGCTCACCTACAGAGCCTATTAAATGGCTCTATGATTATACACAAAAGCTGCACGGGCATCTGGGTGAGCCTGAACAGGTAAGTATAATCTTTATTATTTTCTCTACCCTCTTATCAGTCATTAGTTGCGTACCACTATTACACATAGCAATGCATGGTCGGTGGGCAATAATTTATAAACTTGCTTGTTGCTTATAGACAACGATCAGCCAATGAACAGTCTTTGGCTGATCGTTGTCTTTATTACATAGAGCGGCATCTGCCTGAATCACCCTGATGCGGCACATAATCGCTACGTGTAATAGGCAGGGGCAGATTAACTTTACCATAGG